>NW_027420886.1:0-50583 GCF_009905375.1 Apium graveolens | reverse complement strand
TTTCTAAACTGTTACCTTCCCTAAAGACTCTATATCTCTGACATACTTTTGATAAGTTGTCTGAGGTTTCTTGATTGCTGTGCTATTCGGAGTGCTCCCACTTGTGCAAACTAACTTCATCTTATTCTGTGTCACTACAACTTAGCAACTGTTTGTCATTTTTATAACATTTTCTATATTAGGCTGTGTGTTTAGTTGAAGGTGATCTCTAGAAATATCGGATAAAAATTCTGGAGACTGTACCCTGGATCATCTTGAAATTGTCAGCTTTAGTAACTTTAGAGGTCTTAGAGCCGAGTTAGAGCTAGTCAAGTTTCTGCTTGCCCGCTCTCCATTGCTGAAAAAAGCTCATTCACTACAGTGTATTCATTAAAATAAACAATGAAATTCCTCATGATAATAGGAAGGAGAGAATATTGGACCCCAGAGATTATGAAGCAATACACTGATAAGAAACAATGAAAGTTTAGGCCTTAATTCTGGGCTGATGAGCCTTTCAGTTTGATAGTTGAAGATCATATAATGCTGAAATTCCTCATCATAATAGGAAGGAGAGAATATTGGCCCCAGAGATTTAGTTCAAGTGAATCTAATTGACTTGCTTCGTCCAATGCGTATTGGCAACCCCATGTATTTTTCAGGTATTGAAACTTCATCTACTTGCAATATTCCACACACCTCTCTTCGATCTGTTTATACTCGTAGTATTTGGGCTAAACACCACATCTGATTTGTCAAATTTTTTTGCTTGTCCAGATATCTTTCGTATCTCAACTATGTTTTTCATAATCAATGCCTTAACTCTTACGCTCTAAAGAAAAAATAGGTCATTCGCAAATAATAAATGTGACACAGGGTCCCCTTTAGCAATAGAGCATTCATGCAGTAACCCCATTTCTTTCATGTCTACGAAATATAGAACTAAGCCATTCAGCATATAGTATGTACATATAAGGGGATACGACCATTTTAAACTCGCTACACCATTCTTCCCTTGTCTCTTTCTACTGATGTAGTGATTTAATTCAAAGGCAACTAATGCATTGTCCGTGAGCATACGACCTTCTACAAATGCGCTTTGCTTATCTGATATTAATATAAGCAAACATTCTTTCATTCAATTTGCCATAACTTTTGAATAATCAAAACACTTTATAAACAATCAATACCCAGTGATTTGTCCGGGTGCATCGGAATGCAGCAATTTTTACCTCCTCCCTTGTAAGTGCTTTAATCAAATTCTCGTTCTGTTCGACTGAAACTTATTGCACCACTTCACGATCAGATAGCATTTCAGACATACCGAGCTCTTAAATAATTCTGAGAAGTACTCCACAATTATTTTCCGAATTCCCTCATTACTCTCTTGCCATTCTCCATTTAAATCCTTCAGTTTCATATCTGGTTTTGTTTTTTTTTTTCTTCCAATGGCATATTTATGGAAAAATTTAGAGTTTTGGTCCCCTTCTCGAAGCCTAAACTACCTCGACCGTTGTTTCCAATACACATCCTGCATCTCTAGTACCCATAAATACCTGTCTCGAGCCTCCTCATACTTCTTAATACCATACTCATCTCTTCTTGATATGAATTCTGCATCTCAGTTCTATATTTTTTAATTTGCACCTGTAACTCCTTATCTTAGTTCTATATTTTTTAATTTGCACCCGTAACTCCTCTCGCTAAGTCTCCTACCCATTCTTCTATTTTCAAACTCACGTATGCCATTTATCCATGATATCGTTTCAGGATATTAGGTCCCGAAATATCGTAGAAGGGGGGTTGAATACGATACTCACTAAATTAAAAATTCTTTTGAATCTTTTACGGATAAATAATTTAGCGTTCGGTTAGTGGTCCTGTGTTCTTGAGTTGAATAATGTTTATGACATTAATGTAACGAAAACAAGATATTCGGGGAAATATATATTCATATATAAATCCTCGGGGGTGTTGCTACACTCCGGTAAATAAATTAACCGGATACAATCCAAGAACACAATGTTCTTGCTTCTACAAAGATATTATAAATTAAATCATATACAATGATCTATCTTTTTGTACGCCTAAGGATCTAATTACCTGATAACATTATAATGCCCCTATGAATATACAAGAGTTAAATCGGGTATTATAACGTTTCTCCGGTGAGAAGTTAAACAAATATTCAATGTGCCTTCTTTGTAAATCTTTGCTCCTTGTTTTATCAGCTCTCGTTTTGGAGAAGAAGATAACAAACAATTGGTTGATTGATTATTATTCTGCTTCTTGAGTGTACACTTATACATCAATTGAAATATGTGGCCAAATGTTAACCACATAAATCAATTGATCAATCAATAAAGATGTTGAGAGTTAACTTGCGTCCATGGATGATTTTCACTTAGAATATTCAAGCATTCCATGTGAGTTGCGACCAGAAGGAGTAAAGAAGCTCTTACTTGCGCATACATGAAGTCTATGACAAGTTTGTCTTAGAATTTATCTAAGTGGCGACCAATATCACCAAGGGGAAGCTAACTTGTGACCTATACCTCCTAGTATGGCTAGGTTGCGACCCCAAGAAGTACTAGGAGTGTTACTTGTGACCTGCATTACCAAGGGGAAGGATTTTGCCTTCGTTAATTTGCTGATTGTGCTAAGTTACGACCTCTACACCCTTGTGTAGGCTAAGTTGCGACCCAAGCTCCCCTTGGGAGTGTTAGTTACGACCCTAGCTCCCCTTGGGAGTATTAGTCGCGACTACAAGAAACAACAAATTTATGAGATAGATTATTTTCCCATTTCTTTACTGTTGCTCCTACTAGGTCAAAACCAACTCTGGTACTTAGATTTGAGATATACTTCAAGGTTATTCTCCTTCTAAGCAATAGAGTGGCTATGGTGACTCCTACTACAAGTAGTGATCACTGTGGATTAGATTCGGTAGAACGCTGTAACCCTTAAACTGTCCCGTCTTCAAGTCTTTTCTCCGAGTCTTCGTATAAACCATATAACCTTCATATCCAGATACGAATACTCACTTAAAAACTCCTAATGATAGTACTTAATTTCCTTTCACGAATCACTGACACCTAGTGCAATGGTCAAGTTCACAGTTGACCAGTTCCGCTCTCAGGCCTTCGTACTATAATCTTCTCAAATTATTGTTAAGCTTGTAACAACCTTATCGCTTGAACACTGATTATCAATAAATAATTGTACTTCCACTGGAATCCTTTTTGGTACTTAGACAATGTCTTCATTGTTACTACAATCTTAAATACTTCATTCAATGTCCTTCACTGACGTTTGAACATATAAATGAATTTGAACATATAAATGAACTCTTTTCAATGAGTATAACTTCAAGACTGCAGCTGTCTTCTTTAACATCTGTCTATACCCAGTGGCGGAGCCAGGAGGTTTACCTCATGGGGGCACCATACAATCTGGTTATAAATTTTAAATTAATTATATAATTAAATCTAATAGTTTAATTTTTTTTGTAATACCATATCTTGATTAACAACACATTTTTAGTTGATAAAGTTATAATATTTTCAATTCTTGTTTGATGAAATGTATACATTACCTGCCGAAGTAAAAGGGCCATTCTCCAGTCCAGTTTACAAGCATAGTTCAATTAAAAAAAGAGTTGGAAAGTGGGGCACCAGGATAAGTATTTACATGCAACTGTTATTTCATTTGTAGGTTTAACATTAAATTTTTTTCTCTTTTTTAAGTTGTGGGGCACGTGACCCCTGGTATGGCTCCGCCACTGTCTATACCATGTCTTCAATTGTTCAGATTTCTATGCTTCGTACACTGTCTATCTTCAATCAATGCAGACACACTGAAATCTTCTGGTAGCACTTATACACTAAATCTTCATCATTTCTGAAAATCCTGAAAGTCTTTAAACTTTATTCTTCACTGAGGCATGAACATATTAATGAACTTTTTTCAGTGACCTGTAAACAGACTTTAAGCCTTCTTCTAATCCTTTGATTCTTTGTATTTGTCTTGTCTTCATTTCTTCTGATTTTTTGTGTAGTCGTAGTATTATTAACCTGTTATGTTCTAGTGTTGTTCTCGTATTGAGTTATCACGTAACTGTTCATACAGCTACGCAGTCTCACCAACACAGGAGTCCCGCCCACATTTTAGCACACTGATCTTCTCTAATTCAACAGTTCTCAAACGAAATCTTTTTATACTTGGACCATACACCATCTTGTTCTCCAAAATATTGGGAAATTATCAGAGGCTCTAACACTTTTAATTCCCCTCGTGCGAACAAATGTAGATGCAACCGGTGAAACAAGATTGTTTGGTTAGATTAATTTGGATTTAAAATAGTTCAAAATTAAAATTCATTTTAATTTTAGACAAAAATTGAACTAAATGGTACTCCTTTTTATTATTAAGGCGACACATAATTTTGGTCTCGACTTGTAGATTAAATCAGGTCGGGTTTATTAGTCCGGGACCGGACCGAATATAACCGGTGTGATCCCCGATTCTTAAATATTTACACATATCATATTTTAATGATCCAAATTAATTGATAGAAAATTAATGTGGTAAAATATATCGATACTATAATCTAAATTACTAAATTTCGTCCTCCATATAATAAAGTATTGATATTATATTTATATATCAATAAATTGTAAAATCAATTTTATATGTAATTGTTACATAGAAAAATATTTTCATGGAAAACGTAAATTTGAAATATTTTTGTAGAAAAATAATTATTTCAATCTTAATCCATCTTTAGGGGAACTTTCCCCGCTCCTTCCTCTGTATTGCAAAGGGCGGCAATACGGACATGTCTGTTGTTAATAAAGGCAGCTTAACCGTAAGCTAATGGCATTATTGTCGCCTGTCCAGGCCTCGGTCCGTAATTTTAAAAAAAATTGGATTTTCGGTTCGGTCTAATTTGGACCGTTGCGCAACCTACTTATTATCCAAATTGCTCTACTTTTTTTTGAAAAAAATAAGTTTAAATACTTTGAGAAAAATAACTTGTGATTAATAATTGTTAAAATATAGTATTTATTAATACATCAATAAATTGTAAAATCAATTTTACATGTAATTCTTACATAGATAAATATTTTTATGGAAAACTTAAATTTGAAATATTTTGGTAGAAAAATAATATATTTTTAAAATTTATATACGTGTAAATAGTGCACGTATATATCCTAGGGGAGGAGTATATTTTAGTCTTAATCCATTCACGTGAACATTCACGTGTAAATGTCTGTATTGCAAAGGGCGTGCAATACCGACATGTATCTGTTGTACTTAATTCCCAAGAAATTGGTTAATAAAGGCAGCTTAAACCTGAAGCTAATGACATTTTCCCTCTATATATATAGATGATAATAAGCAACCCTAACCACAAAAACCAGAGAAAGATATTTGACAATGTCTGCAGCGATTTCAACTGAGTTTTTCGGTAAGCTTCCTAAAGCCATAGTTACGAGAGCGATCGTAGAAGATACACAGCTTAGTTTTGTAGCATCTGTCTAGAAAGTTTTGGTCTAGGTGAGAGCATAACTCTGCTACCATGCACGCATCTTTTCATCAAGATTGTATTCATACCGCCTTTACCCGTGATCATCGATGTCCTTTGTGTCGTCGTGAGTTTCCTGTCCAGCCACCGCCCAGGAACAATCCTTTTCGTCTTTTCGTTCTCATCACCATCACCACCACCACCACCACCACCATCATCACCACCATCATCAACCGCTTTATGATGTGAGAACTGTGTTAATTCTACGAGTTTATGATGATATTCAGATTGCAACATCACAGCATTTAGAGTCCAGAGATTGCAGTGATTCAATTTTCCAGGAGACTATTTCTCAGGATTAGGTTTGTTAGGGTTTTGTGTAAATCTTGTTTATCTGGATAAACCTTATCTCAAACAACTCACCACCTTATCTTATAAATCAGTTTAAATCTCTCAAGCGTTATCTTTACTTGATTTATCTTTTTAAACGTACTAACAGATTAGTTTCAAAGTTTCATTCAAATATTTTCAAACAAACTTATCTTCCAATCTTATCTTGTGTTTGAAAATAAATCTGTTAGAACTTTGTTTATAAATACAACTCTTTATTTCAGATTTATAGCTAACACTTTCACGAGAATCTTTCATCACTCTGAAATCATTTTCTTGTTTCATACCCGAGATATTCATATCCAGAAAAACAAGAAACCTAGTTGAGTTGTAATCAATTTGTTTATTCTTGTACTTGTGTATTCATATCAACTTTGTGCCGGGTTGTGGCAAGCTTGATTTCAAAGTATAGCAAGGTAGCTAGAAGGCTAAGGAATAGCAGTGGGCTAGGTAGCAAGATAGCTTGGGAAAGGGTTTCTTTCAGGTGCTATATTTGTAATCAAGGAAAAGACTGTAAGTTCGTTTATTAAAGTTGATATAATATATGCTCTATGCTAGTTGGCATTGGGGACTTGGATGTAGGCCATAGACTAGGTGTAGGGGCCGACCAGTGAAACTTTGGTGTTTTTACTTTTCAGTTTTCAGCATTCTGCATTTTATTTCTGTTGTTTATTTTCTGCAAGTGTAATTGAGACTGTCCCATACCCTGTCTCATTTGTAAAGGGACCTGTCCCATTTGCCATAGAGACTGTCCCATTTGCCTTGACAGTTAGAACTATTATTTCATCTATCGAGCCATCGAATTTCAAACTGTTTCTGGATCAGCCACGTACCGCGTCCAATACCTTTTACCTTCATATTCCAATATTTGAGATATTAACTAGTCCTCTGTTTTCTATTTTTCTATTCTGAGTATTATGATTATTATAAAATATTTATATATGGTGAAATAACATGTAGTATGCCGTAGTGTTGGAGTCTTAGGGTGTACTTTAGGAACAATGTCGACTAACTAAAATGAAAATTGATTCTTGACTTTGAGTCCATGGTTTTGAGGTGCTTAGGAGAAAGCGTGCTTGAGAGTTTTTCAGGCTTTTTGAAGCAGATGCTATGTTGAGAGAGGGGAGGATGAGTAAATTAAGGCGAATGATTTCTGAGGTTATTGATGGACTTATTGAGGTGAAACTCGAGTGCAATTTGAGGCTAGTAATTAGCTTAAGAAGGATAGTCTTGGAGGTTTTAGAAAGGATTTGATTAGTTGAGGCTTGAATGGATGAATGACTACTAGTAATCTTGATTTTTGAGTGTTAGTGCGGGAGTTTTGAGGTTTTTAGGAGCATATACGCTATTACTGATCAGGGCATTATGGATAGAATAAGGTCTCATGTGATTTTTACACTTAGAAGCTTTGTTCTGAGAGTTTTTGAGGCATGAGAGGAGAAGAGGGAGAGAGAGAGAGAGAGAGAGAAAGAGAGAGAGAGTAGGAAGCAGAGATGCTGTGTTGAGAGTGGGGAGGATGAATAAGTTAACAGGCTGAGAGCAAATTTTCTGAGGTTTATTGATGAACTTAATTAGAAGTGTCTTGCGAGGTGTTCAGGAACAGATGTTATATCAAAGGTAGAAGGAATGAGTAGAAGTTAAACTCGAGTGCTTTTTGAGGCTAGTAATTAGCTTAAGAAGGATAGTCTTGGAGGTTTTTTTTAGAAAGTATTTGATATTTTGAGGCTTGAATGGATGAATGACTACGAGTAATCTTGATTTTTGAGTTTCTAGGGCGAGAGGTTTTGAGCTTTTTAGGAGCAAATACGCTATACTGATCAGGACATTATGATAGAATAAGGGTCTCATGTGATTTTTAACTTAGAAGCTTTGTTCTGAGAGTTTTTGAGGCAATGAGAGAGAGAGGAGAGCGAGAGAGAGAGATAGAGTAGGAAGCAGAGATGTGTATTGAGAGTTGGGGAGGATGAATAAGTTAACAGGCTGAGAGCGATTTTCTGAGGTTATTGATGAACTTAATTAAGGAGTGTCTTGGAGGGTTTCAGGAAGCAAATGCTATATCAAAGGTAGAAGGGATGAGTAGAAGTGGAACTCGAGTGTAATTGAGGCTAGTAATTAGCTTAAGATGGGATTTGATATTTTCGAGGCTTGAATGGATGAATGACTTCGAGTAATCTTGATTTTTGAGTTTTAGCGCTAGAGTTTTAAGGTTTTAAGGAGCATATACGCTAAACTGATCAGGACATTATGGATACAATAAGGTCTTATGTGATTTTTGACTTAGAAGCTTTGTTCTCAGAGTTTTTGAGGCATGAGAGAGAGAGAGAGTAGGAAGCAGAGATGCTGTGTTGAGATTGGGGAGGATGAATAAGTTAACAGGTTGAGAGCGATTTTCTAAGGTTATTGATGAACATAATTTAGGACTGACTTGGAGGTGTTCTGGAAGCATATGTCATATCTGACGAGAAAGGAATGGATAAGTTAAACTCATGTGCTTTTTGAGGCTAGTACAGATGGGCTTAGTGAGATTTTAGGTTAGCAGATGTGTCTGACAGTACAACGGAGTAGCGCTCAACTAATTTATATAAAAACTTTTGTCAGTGTTGAAGTTGTGAGAACCATTGTTTAGTACTTTCTACTTGTGTTGCTCTGCAATTTTTTGAAAGTGCAAAAAAATGGTTCCCTCGATTCTTCAGACCCTATATAATACACAATCATGTTCAAATGAAAAACATAATAGCTTGGGAATCCATGAAAATCATTGTTAAACAATTTTTGTTTGTATTGTCTGCAATTTTTTGAAAGTGCAAGAACAATGATTTTTTTAGGGTTCTCCATACGTGACTCTATAAAATTTAAAATATCTGATAAATAAAATTCGGTAATTTTTTGAAAGTGCAAGAACAATGATTTTTTAAATGAAAATTTCAGTTATACTGTATAATTTGTTTTTTTGTTCTGTAAATGCTTCTACATGTTTGTGGTATAAAGAATTGCTATTATATACGAGGTTTTATGACACCAGTATGGTTCACTGCCTTAAATATGTTAAGTTTAGATTGACATTATCCTAAGAAAACAGGTATACATCTACTTTGGTGAATCTAAGCATGCAATTCTGCACTAGTTGATGTCTTTGGATGCCTGATGTAAGACCATCCTTTAGTTTCCGAAGGCTTTGATACCTATGTAGATCGGTTATTGCAGCATGAGTGATGTCTCGGGGGTAGCATCATACAATCCTTAGTGGGATTGACTATAAGGTAAGCATTGCTGGTTCATCTCGACTGGGAAACACTTGATCAGTGCAAAAAGGCACAAAAAGGGGCTAAAAATAGACCAGTGCAAAAAAAAAGCACAAAACAAATAAGTGCATTGCACTATAAACTGGTATAAAATAAGTGCAAAAGCACAATAAAAAATCGAGAATACTTTGACTTGCACCTTAGAAGTACAACCACTAAGGAGACCCATGATGGCTAAACCCCTTTGAAGCTTCCTCGTCTGACAATGTAAAGAAATCCGGCGCTTGGTTACAAGTCCTCGTGTTAACTGAAGCTTTCCGCGTCTCATAAGTTTAAAACATTACTGTGCAGAAAAACCAGGTTTTGGTTACCAAGTATATGTACCCTGCTGATTAGCATAACTGTTAACAATAATCTCATGTATAAGGTAGGCAGTAACCTACTTGTGTTTTTAGAATCTCATATGTAATCTGCATTTTCTTTATCCCAACTTACATGTACAAGTATTGATATCAGGACATAAAATCAAGTTAATTTTCAGCATAACTGTTGTTAATATATTTTTTGGGGGGGTGGGGGACTAGGGTAACTCCGCCTATGTCACTACCTGACACAGCCGGTCCCAAGCCCGGATAAAGGAGGAGGGCAGAGGGTTCTTTATTTCTTATTGCATTAGCTATATTTTACGGACCATTCACTTGGTGTCCCAGACATTAAAATGTCTGATCTTCCTTTGACAGTGTGCTTAACAATTTCATAGTTGGAACTTGGAAGAGCTTCATAATAAGACTACCAATGTTTTCGGTAGCTTACCAAAAATTGAGAAGTTGTATATTGCATTAAAATTTATTCGGGTAATTTTCAGATCTCTTTACATTGTCCTTTTTAACTTGGCACAATGCATCAATGTCTAATTGTTTGTGCTCTTTGTGTGCAACATGTTTCAAAGTATTTGGCTGCAGGACGTTTTCTGGAAACTCTTTCTAAACCGTTGCCTTCCCTAAAGACTCTGAATATCTCTGACATACGTTTTGATAAGTTGTCTGAGGTTTCTTGTTTGCTGTGCTTAATTCGGAGTGCTCTCAACTTGTGCAAACTAAATATTGTGGTGAGTCATGCACCATCACTTCATCTTATTCTTTGTCACTACAACTTAGCTACTGTTTGTCATTTTTATAACATTTTCTCTATATTCGGCTGTGTGTTTAGTTGAAGGTGATCTCAACAAATATCGGATAAAAGATTCTGGAGACTGTACCCTGGATCATCTTGAAATTGTCACCTTTAGTAACTTTAGAGGTCTTAGAGCCGAGTTAGAGCTAGTCAAGTTTCTGCTTGCCCGCTCTCCATTGCTGAAAAAAATGCTCATTCACTACAGTGTATTCATTAAAATAAACAATGAAATTACTCATGATAATAGGAAGGAGAGAATATTGGACCCCAGAGATTATGAAGCAATACACTGATAATAAACAATGAAAGTTTAGGCCTTAATTCTGGGCTGATGAGCCTTTCAGTTTGATAGTGAAGATCATATAATGCTGAAATTCTTCATCATAATGGGAAGGAGAGAATATTGGACCCCAGAGATTTAGTTCAAGTGAATCTAATTGACTTGCTCGCTCCCACATATCGAACAATGGAGAATCCCAAGTGATATATTGACTAGGATTTTCTGTCATCATGTATGCCTATGTTTTCCCACTGATTAAATGCACATACTACCAACCTTTGGGCATCTCCTTCTGTTTTTAAAATAAAACTAACTCATAAGCTTAGACTCTGATCTTTAAAAAAGAGGATAAAAACGTTTAAAAAAAAGAAACGGGATAGACATACATGCTCAACATCAGATAGCATATTCAGAGTAAGTACTCAGACTCACTAGTTATCACTTTATTTGTCCTATTGCATCAAATACAACTCCACACATTTGTTTTGGATCGGGGACTGATGTAAACATGGACCTCGTCGTTAATTATACTTGTCTTTGCATGGTCTGTTATTTCCTCCATTTCATGGGGCCAACTTTAGTATCTGCAGTCTGCACATGAATTTTGCGATCATAGCAAACATCACATAATTATGTTATCTGTTGTGATCGGTTTTTTTACTAATTGTAGTACATGTCCCTGTTCTGTAATATTCTAAAAAGGAACATATTAGGGAAGATATTGAACTTCCACTAAAACTTCATTTAAGGCACTTCATAGAACTTTTTGCCTAAATAAAAGATGACAAATAAATATAAGGGAAATTCTCAATGGTACCCTTATTCATGTATAATGAGAGTAAATAAATCTAACTAATTAAATTTGAAAATTTGAAAATTCTTTAAAATATACAATGAGAAGGAGCTGAAATAAAATAGGAGATGATGTCATGCCCTAGAAGATCCCCCACAGTTTTCATGCCTTGAACCTTCTGATGTTTTCTTTTCTCTCTGCCAATATGTTTAAGCTGCGACAAGATCAAGTATAAAATTATATCAAAAAGTCTAGACCTGACAACACATCAACTGTCTCAACTCTAAACTGAACCTTATGTTAAACTTGTGCTTATTGCTGTCAAAGAAATGTGGTTTCACTTGTAACCAGCTGCTGGAATTTAATTTGGCGGACTGACCGCCATTATTCAATATTGAGTCAGAAGTTTAATTGAAGTGATTATGAACTTATGTGGTGCTGACATGTTACGCGATGATCTTTAAGGTCAATGGATTCTGTCTCTGCTGGTTCAATTGTAGTTCGTGGAAAACTATCCACAGTTCTTGCCTCAAGGAATATCTCCAAATTCTCGTCCAACCTGAATTTTGTGTGTGAGAAAAATTATGAATGTTGCAGATGCCTTATTTGAGCTTCAGTGTACTATTACCCTGAAGTACGGAAGAAGTCTTCTGAATTTCAGTTGATTGCCTCATAACCAGCACAATCACCCTTAAGGACCAGTATCTCAACCTCTATGGCAGCTTCAGGTCCATTTCTTAAAACCTCTCCAGTTTGGCTATCAAGTATCAAGTAAAGCTAACTTGATAGAGTTACCTCTTTCTCCTTTGATTTACAGATAGTGAGGACTGGGGAACTGACCTTTTGCAATAACTTGGACGCAATATTTAGTACGAAGGCATATGTGCGTGAATATTTAATTTTTTAAAATTACCCTTGATTAAAAAAGTAGGATACTAGTCCACAGCAGTATGTGATGCAGGGGATTAGCTTTCTCCAATATCTTGTTTGCCTGGATTCAAACACATCATGAATGGGATTATCAGGCTGCTAAAGTGATTCTCATAATATGCAAAACAATTTATATGAAATACTTGAGTTTCAAGTAGCAATAGCGTAGCGATATTAAGTTGTAGATAAAGTATGATCAGTGATGACAAAGTAATTCAATCGATCTGAAACTCGAAATTTTACATTTATCAAATCTGATTTTCTTGAATTTATATATAGGTTTAAATTTTAAATCCGAAATTTTTAAATATGAATTTAAGGTATATTTACCTGAAACCGGATACGAAATACCAAGTCCAAAACCCTATCCAAACCCGAAATCTGGAAAAATTAACTAATAACAAAAGTCAATTAAAATATAATAATTGTATAACCTTAACGTGTGCTAAGGTGAACAAGTATTTTTTAGTGGTAAACCTAGTTAATGCGGTATTAATTGGGCTGATTATCAAAATATTAGTTACACTTATTTAAACACAATCGATGTTGTTCGGGTGGAATGGTTAAAGAGTTCACACTAAAATTATTCTCCCTTTAGTGGTCAAGGTGGCGTGTTTGATTCAAGATGTTTGCAATATTAATATTATAAATATTTTCATATTTCTTGTTAAGATTTCAAATTTCTGGTATTTTGATATTCAATCAGAAAAAAATCATATTTGGGGTATACAGAAATTTGATATGAAATTTGGGAATTCATGTATTCATTTTTGGTATTTTCCAGTGTTCGGATATAAATAGTTAACTGTGTTCGAATATAGACGTAGGGTATCTTTTTTGATATATTTATTCAATAATAATTGTTATTAGACTATAACAATGCTAAATTATGTTCAATTTCACTCTATTATCTGAATTTGAGCATAGAAGAAGAGCCTTATAGAAGGGCTTAAAATTGCTACATTAATTTAAGAAAAATATAAATATTTTAAATTTTATCTTCAGAATTCATGCCAACAAAACAATTTAAAGAATAGGAAACTAAAAAAATTCTCAAAACAAAGCAAAAGAGTGAATTCATATACAAATTTTACCTCTGATTCCAACTTTACAAAATTATCCACATTTGCTAAATTCGTTTTGATGCAGACTTAAAAAATCGCCCCGATTTAAATTTAAGAGTGAATTACAGTTCATATTTTTTAAATTACTTAACATTGACCCAAAATCAATATTATGTACCAAATTTTTTCAAATTATAATTTGCATTCATGTGCTTTCGTTGCCTGAACAAGAGAGAGATACAGCTTCATCAAAAAGATGTGGGGTATCTCTTTGATATGATTACTCGATATTAATCATTAAATATTGTTATTAGACCATAAAAACGTTAAATTGTGTTCAGTTTCACCGTATTAATTGAATTTGAGTAATGACGAACATTACTTATAGAAGGACTTACGATTGTTGCGTTATATTAAAAAAAATACAAAATTTTAAACTTTTCAACTTCGAAACCAATGCCAATAAAACAATTTAAAAGAATAGGAAATAAGAAAGTTCTCAAACTAAAACAAAAAAACTAAACCTAAATCCATAAAAATATTTCATCCACAAAATTTGCCTCTGATTCTAACTCTACAAAATCATCCACACATGATAAGCTCATTTTGACGAAGACTTAACAAAATTTAACAACACCACTTTTTAGTTTACAAGTTCCCCACCATACAACAACACCACTTTTTATTTTACAAGCCACCAGTTTCGCCTGTCTATATTCATCAATATGTGTAAATGAAAGAAACGATCAACATACGAAATCGAGAGCAAGAAATTATTTTTGTTGGCTCTAGTACTTCACAGACCTCCGTATATTGTTGAAACACCATTTTTAATCTTGTCATAAACCATCTAAACTCTTCAGTTGTCCGTGTATTAGCAGCCTCACGATCACCATCATTAGAACCTCTGATTGTGCCTCTCGGTCATCGTTGAACGAGATAAATTCTTGCTCTGATACCACTTGAGGCAGAACGGAAGCGAAGGAAAAAGAAACACTAGTCCTCGTAAGGACTCTCAAATGAGAAATCCTGAAACACTTTGAATTCACAAGACAAACCTCGAATTCACGATTAAGAATTCTTGAATCCACAAGAAGATAAAGAGAAAACTTTTAGTATTTTTATTCAATAAAAGATAGATAATCAGTTACATAATAGCATAGTTCATATAGAGATAATAAACCCTAAAACAAAAAAAATAAGTTCTAATTAAAATAAAATATTAGATATAAGTACAATGATCATGCATATTTGAGTATGATCATGCACTATGTATCCAGATCAGGCGCGCCGCTACTGTCCCTTCGGCATGATCATGCAGCTTGTCAGAGTGATCATGTCCCTTGGCTACCAGAAACCTATGCTATTTTTTCATGATCATGTAGCTCGTAAGTATGATCATGTTGTTGTCCTCACTTAATTCTTTACAAATCTATTTTTTTAAATTTCACTTCAAAATCTCGGGACTCTTGTCCTACATCACAAGACGTATGACGAGACAACATGTGGGGAGATATGTATTTTAAAGATAATTTTAAGGGATTGGTTCAAGTGAACACAAAACATGATCCAAACAATTTCTTTAGGCATGACTAGAGCATTCTTATTTTTCGGGAAATGTCGTCACTTGGAATACATGATCATATATCGCAACTTCATTTGTCACATGAAACCGATTGTTGAAAGCCTGCATTGCTTGTCTGGTTTAAAACCATAATAATCATAGAATGATAGAAGAACATAAAAATTTACATATATGGGAAATCAGATAATCATGCATTGTCCATGCCTTGTTTGTGAAACTGAGATTGGTGTAACTAAAATACAAGCAAGCCCTAGCTATCTAATATATGCACAGGTGCTAACCACCGGTCTCTTTCTCACTCAAACTTGCTTAATTTGTCCTTTCAAGGCATACCAACAAACTTTAACTAACAAACAACAAATTTTATAATGCATTAGATATAAATTATTAAAGACTTGTTACCTGAATATACTTTGACGCGATATGTGGACACCCTATTACTTTTTGTAGTTGCACTAATTATATCTTGTTTTTTGAGCGAACCATGCCCAACCTAAAATATAACTAAAATAAATGTTTAATCTTCGACAAAAAAAAGTAATGACGCAGCACGAATGTGTAAAAAATGCAAGCAATAATTCTTGTCATGATTCGTACACAAAAAATTCATTAATACCTTTAATCCACAAGAAAAATTTGAAATCTACAAGGGTTTCTTGAATACACAAGAAAAAAAGAAGAGAAAACTCTTAAAAGTTTAATTTCAATAAATTATATCATTCATTATATTATGATGTTGTTTACATAATAGAGATTGATAACTGTAAAATAAAATAAATGCTAAATAAAAATAAAATATTAATTGTAATGCAGAAACTCTACATCCTTCTAAAAAAGCTTATGATATAAAATCTCAATTTAACGTGATCAATCATACTTAGTAGCGTGATCATAGATCAGTTATCTTTAATCTTCTCGCGTTTCATGATACCCTCGATATGTACCGAAAATACTCTTACATCAAGTAAAGAAAATTATGGGGAAAATCTAAATACCAAGCATGCGTCAATACTTCTCGTGTTTGTCTGTTTGTCGAACACCTAAAATTCTTAAGGATATCATTTTTCCACTTAATAATAACATTTTCGCTAAAAGACGCCTCATATTTATTGAAGTTAATTTTTTGTCCATAAATTAGCAATTTTGGAGCATTTATGTAGATAAGGGAGTGGCAGTTGGGAAACACCAAGGAATCCTCACTTGTCTTTTTAGTCATTTGTTTTTCCATATTTTCTTGTCATGAATGTATTTATTAGTTGTTGTCAGCGATAGTGAATATGAAAAAGCCTCTACATGTAAAAAAAATAGCTATATTAAATTGGATCACATTGGCGAAGACCTCGAGATGGAATAACACAACCTCCAACTCCACCCTTTCATTTGAAAACATATGATACACCACTCATGGTCCATAATTCGCCTCACTCGATTGCAATCAAAACTCATTTCTCGCTCGCTCTACGAATATCCATTCTCTAATTATATACTTTGCTCATATCAAATTTGAACGCCATTGTGCCAATCCGAACTTCTCTGTTCCTTTTCATTGCGTGAAATAGTTCAAAGGCGACAAGAGCATTGTATCTAATTAATCTTTCAAGTATAAAAATACTTTGACGATGAGAAATGAGATCATGTAAAAGCATTTTAAGGCGATTCACCATCGCTTTAGGCGCCAACTTATAAACCACGGTACACAATCATACGAGTTTGAGGTCACTCATTTTCTTTCGTTCATTGCATTTGGAAATTAAGACAATATAATTCTTATTAATATCTTTCAAGTCGACACGGCCACGCCACCAATTTTGGATAAAACCAACTACATTTGTCCTTACAATTTGCCAAAAAACTCCCGAAACTTTGTTTGGATGCATCTTATTTAACGTTTGGCAACTCATTAATGGTATCTAACACATCAAAGACTTCATTTATTTTATTAGAAATTGTACATGAAAAGCCTTAAAGAGTATTATCAAAGTCAAAAGATTTGCTGTAAGTAAGAGATTCTCAAAATAATCAGTAATGCTTTTTTCAAATCTCTCTCATTATTCTTCCATCTACCAGTAATATCCATCTGACTCGTAATAAAATTTCTCTCATTCTGGAATTAGGTATATGTTGAAAGTATGATGTGTTTTGTCTCCATCCCTTATGCACGAGCTCCTACAATGATCGCAAGATTTTTCTCTTATTGTTGCAGTTCGTCTAGTTTTTCTACGAGAATTTTATATTTTTCATCAAAACTGCATATGGATTTTATTGTTACCATACCCGAAGTTCTGTCTTAGCATCTATCAAAGTGTCTGATACTAGGGATAATGAAATCGAAACCCAATTTGAACAAAAAAAATAATCGAAACTGAATTTGAAATCGTTAAAAACCATCCACATTCAAATTGTCTAAACCCGACTTAAAATTGAGATTGAAACCGATTTTTCAGTTCCGTTATAGGTTGGAACCGAATATTGAAAAATCATATCGACCCATTAATTAATTTAAATAATTAAGAGTTAGATATGTTTTATATCAATTTTTAAAATAATATATATATATATATATAAATATACATAAAATAAGTATTGATGCAATTTCTTCAACTTTACTACTTAATATTAATTTTAGCAGTCTCTCTCTCTCGGACCACAATATAATGGGAGAACAAAAGCCGTAAAATGTTAAACCTATTTCATTTTAAAATTCTAATAAATGGTTTAACCTAATTTCTATCGCAACATTATCTTATTCATAATCTTAATATTTTTTGGTACCAGAAAATTATGATTTCAATTTTAATTCAATATTATATTAGACTTAACTAATCAATTCTTAATTAAATTATTGTATAGGATGTACGCGTAATAAATACAACTTCAAGACACGTCATTATATAAAGTTGTAAAAGCGACTCCACACAAGTCTTTCTATAAATTATTTTTTGATGAATTTATGTTGACATATCAATAATTATGTTCACTTTATACCAGTTAATTTAATTTATTTGAAACAAAATTTGTAAAATAGTATCTTCAAATTCCTTTTACAATTTTTATAATAAGATGTAAATTTATTTTTAATTTAATATTTTTATACCACTTAAAATATAATTACTAGGAATACATGTGAATTGACAATTAGTCACTACTAAATCACTAGAAATTGCTTATGAACATGAAAGTCTAAATGATTTAAACTCTATTAAAAAAAGGCTAAGAATCAAATGATGATTTTTTTTGGAAGAGAACAATTAATTAATATAAAACCACATGACATCTTATCAAATTGAACAAAAATGTAATAAAAGAAATTAAATCATAATATTTTTTGTTCAAACCACATTATTTACCAAATGTTCAAGTTTAGCACATTAGACACTAATATTGTTTTTTTAGAGAGATAATTAAATAATTTGTAATCATGAATAATAAATGGGTCAACAGATCTTCAATAACTGAAAATAATTTAAATCACATATAATCTGAATCAATAAATATGTAAATTATGAAAATTTACACCTATACTGAACCAAAAATAAATTTCTAGATAGCTAAGAAAGTACATATGAGAGAGAACAAAACATGGATTTAAAAAAAATTAAATAAATACTAATCTTTCAATTATCTTTATTTTCCCGATCTATCACAAATAGTTATTATTAAAAAATAATCGACTATATATTTAACTTCATCGCGTGCTTAAGCAAAGTAATTAATCGAGGTAAAAGAGGACGAAGGGATTAAATGTTTGGTTAGTTTAGTTTTACAATTTTAAAAGTAGTACAAAGACATATTTCGCAAACAAATTATAAGTTTGGCTTATAAGTCCGTCGTAATATATCGACGAGTGTTTGTTGGCCAACTTATAAGTTAAATTTATAACTTATAAGCTGATGTTAGTAATGACGTACTTTTTGTCAATTTATTTTGATATTTTGCTTTTTTAATAATTTTACTTTTACTTAAATAATTTATATGTATGCATCTATTTATTACTTTGAAGTCAATTCATTTTAAATTATAAATTACTTATTTTAATATTTTTCAAACGGACACAAAATCAGAAAAAGATGGAATGAAGTCATTTTTTGGCTACTACCATTTTATTATCATAGTAGAATTGCTCCAAAAAATTTAAAAATATTAATTTCAAATGAAGTGAGAAAATAATTTGAGATTAACTATATATAAAATATGTATTTATTCATACATCAAAAATATAAAATCAAATTTATATGCAATTATTTTGTAGTAAAATACCTTATGAAAATTAAATTTGAAAATAAGTGTATTGAAAAACAGATACTTATAACGCAGCCATAGACAACAATTATGATATAGCTTTAGCCCCAAGCAATTTGGTAATAAACCAGCTTTAACCGTACGCTAATGAGATTATACCCCCTCTATATATCTTGATTATTCAACCCTTGTTAGAATTAATATTAATATAAATATTATTTCTATAGTTTGCTTTAAAAGAAAAATCTAGAAAAATCTTCAAGACTTCTAGAAAAATCTTCAAGACTTTTCAGTTTGTGACTTTTCACTTTGGAGCCTTTTTACCTCCTTGTATTAATGGTGTCTTTTGGCCATTCTTGGAGTTACAAGTTTGAGCTCTTATAAAAGGAGGTCTCCCCCTCATGTTTGCACACACAAAACAATTTTCCTCTCATATAGATATAAGTATATTTTTGGGCAATGATCAAGAGTGTTTTCAATTTATTTCGTTGTACTACACCAAAGAAATAGAAGTCGTGTAACCTTGGAGGTTGATTGCCAAGAGGCCGTGTGTAAGTAGCGGGGCAAATTCAACTTTAGGGCAGTGTTAATTCACGCCACGACTCCTTCATTCTCTCAAGTTCTTTTCGGTTTGCTCTCTTCTTTTCCTACATTCTAAAGTTGAATTTTGTGTTAGCATATATCTTATCTGCCACCATGAATTCCAATACTTTTATTCCTGATATGTCTAAATTAGACCCTTTTGATGGGAAAAATTATAAAATGTGGTCCGATAAGATGGAGTTTTTCTTGAGTCAAATTGGAGTAGATTATTGTCTCACTAAAGACTCAGCCCCTGAAAATTCTGGAAAAGATTTCGAGAAGGATAATAAGACTTGTCGTGGAATGTTATTGCATTATATGACATCTGCTTTATATTTAATCTATAGCAAGTCCTTAAAGGCCAAAGAAATTTGGGATGCTTTAAAAACCAAGTATGGTTCTGATGATTATGGGACTAAGAAATATGCATGTATTCGTTGGCTAAATTTTCGTATGTCTGATGATAAGCCTGTTCTTCAACAAGTTCATGAGTATGAATATTTATGTGCTGATATTATTGCTGAAGGAATGAAAATTTGTGAAATGTTTCAAGCTAATTGTCTTCTTGAAAAATTACCACCATCTTGGCAAACATATGTTCATTCTATGAAGCACAAACAGAAGGACTTCACTATGCAAGAGTTAGTGTCTCACATCAAGATTGAGGAACAAAATCGAATTCAAACAAATGAAACAACACTTGGTCATTCTTCATTTACTGCTAATCTTGTTGAGTCAAAAGATGCAGGTCATACGAAAGGACCAAAAGGTAAAGGTCCAAATCAGTTCCATGGCACTAAAATGAAAAATAAGAACTTCAAAGGGAGAAGGCAGTTTAAAGGAAATTGCTTCACTTGTGGAAAATTCGGGCATGCCGCAAAGGAGTGTAGGCAAGGAAAGGGACCTGGTTCGAAAACAAAGGAAGACAAATCTCAGACTCAGGCCAATCTCACTGAAGAAATCATAGCTGCTGTTGTATCTGAAGTAAATTTGGTGAGCAATATTTCTGAATGGGTGGTGGATACCGGTGCAACTCGTCATATTTGTTCAAATAAGGATATGTTCCAGGACTATGATAAAGCATCTGATGGAGAATGTGTCTTCATGGGCAACTCAAGCACTGTGAGTATACTTGGAAAGGGAAAGGTTTCTCTTAAACTTACTTCTGGAAAAACTATTGCTTTGCATAATGTTTTGCATGTCCCTGATATTCGTAGAAACCTGATTTCTGGAGCCTTATTGAACAAAGCTGGTATTAAATTAACCTTTGAATCTGATAAACTTGTTCTTACTAAAAATGGTGATTTTGTGGGCAAAGGCTTTTGTAATGGTGGGCTGTTTGTACTTGATATTTTGACTGATAATAAAATTGCTACTGCTTCTGCTTATATTGCTGAATCTGTTACCTTATGGCATGCTAGACTGGGTCACGTAAATGTTGCTTCTGTGAAAAGGCTTAAACAACTTAGGCTAATCCCTGAATTCAGCAATACATCTTTTGATAAATGTGAAGTATGTGTTGAAGCAAAGCACCCTAAAAAGGCCTTTAATAAAATCGGAAACCGGTCTTCGACATTGCTTGAATTAATTCACAGTGATTTAGGTGACTTTAAGAACACTATGAGTAGAGGAGGTAAACGTTATTATATTACTTTTGTGGATGACTTTTCACGATTCACCAAGCTCTACTTGTTGAGTTCGAAAGATGAGGCCGAAGAAAAATTTCTTATTTATAAGGCTGAAGTTGAGAAACAATTGAATAAAAATATTAAAAGGTTAAGAACAGATAGGGGTGGTGAATATGATGGAGCAACTCTAAAGAAATTTTGTGAACTTAATGGGATTATTCACGAGGTTACAGCACCATATACGCCTGAACAAAATGGGGTAGCTGAACGAAAAAATAGAACTCTTAAAGATATGATGAATGCTATGCTTATCAGTTCAGGAATGCCTTCTAATACGTGGGGTGAAGCTATTTTATATGCTTGCTATGTGCTTAATCGTGTGCCGCATAAAAAATCTGATAAAACTCCTTATGAATTATGGAAGGGTTTCGCGCCCAACTTGAGTTACCTTAAAGTGTGGGGGTGTTTGGGAAAAATTGGGCTCCCAGATTTTCAAAGAAGTAAAATTGGTCCCAAGACTGTTGATGGTATTTTTGTTGGTTTTAATGGTGGTGCATATAGACTTATTCTTAAAGATGCATATGGTTTTGGTCCATTTAAAGAGTCAAGAGACGTTGAATTTTTTGAGCATATTTTTCCTATGAAAGCTAATGTGCAATCATGTTTAGCATCTGGATCTTCTTCATCAGTGTCACATCATAATATTACATCTACCGATGCAAATCATGAGCCTAGAAGGAGTAAAAGAGCTAGAGTCGAGACTAGCTTTGGACCTGATTTTCTAACTACTTTTTTGACTGAAAAAGAGTTTGTAGGTGAGCAGGAGATAAATGTTTTCATTCTTGAAGAAGACCCTAAAACCTATGAGGAGGCTATGAGATCAATTGATTCTAATTTTTGGCGAGAGGCTATTAATAGTGAAATTGAGTCCATTATGAATAATAATACTTGGGTTTTATGTGATCTTCCTCGAGGTTGTAAAGCACTGGGAAGCAGGTGGATTTTTAAAAAGAAATATAAATCTGATGGATCAATTGAAAAATACAAAGCCAGGTTAGTGGTTGGTGGACATCGACAAAAGAAAGGTGTTGATTTCTTTGATACTTACTCTCCCGTAGCAAATATTTCCACCATTAGAGCCTTAATAGCTCTTGCATCTATTCATAATCTCATTGTGCATCAAATGGACGTGAAGACTGCCTTTTTAAATGGAGATTTAAATGAGGAGATATACATGAAGCAACCAGAAGGATGTGTTGTCCCGGGATATGAAGACAAGGTATGTCGGCTTATAAGATCATTGTATGGCCTCAGACAAGCTCCGAAAGACTGGTATGAAAAATTTCATCAAACTATCATCTCTGATGGCTTCCAAGTAAATGATTCTGATACATGTGTTTATTCTAAATTTGATCAATTTGGTTGTGTGATCATATGTCTATATGTTGATGATATGTTAATTTTTGGTACCAATATTGATGTGGTAAATACTAGCAAGGCCTTCCTAAGTTCCTGTTTTAATATGAAGGATTTAGGAGAGGCAGATGTGATTCTTGGCATAAAAATTACTAGGAATTCATATGGGTTGTCGTTAAACCAGTCTCATTATGTTGAGAAAATTTTAAAGAAATTTAATCAATTTGATTGTACCCCTGTGAAGACACCATATGATCCTAGTATTCATTTGAAAAAGAATAAAGGTCATAGTGTTTCCCAAGAAGAGTATGCCAAGATAATTGGAAGTGTAATGTTTTTGATGAATCATACCAGGCCTGATATAGCATATGTTGTTAGTAGACTGAGTAGATACACTCACAATCCTAATCGTGATCATTGGGGTGCTTTGATTAGATTGTTGAAGTATTTAAAGGGTACTATAAATTGGGGTTTGCATTATCAAAGAAGTCCTCATGTTTTGGAAGGATATTGTGATGCAAATTGGGTGTCGGATAATGATGAGATTCAATCTAATAGTGGTTATGTATTCACTCTTGCTGGAGCTGCTATATCTTGGAAAACTTCAAAACAAACTTGTCATGCTAAATCCACACAAGAATCTGAGTTTATTGTGTTGGAGTTGGCTGGTCAAGAAGCTGAATGGCTAAGATGTTTACTTGCTGATATTCCTTTGTGGGGGAAGCCAGCTCCATCAGTTTCAATGCATTGTGACTCACAAGCTGCAATGGGACTAGCGAATAATCAACTCTACAATGGGAAGAAAAGACATATTCGCTTGAGGCATGCTATAATTCGAAGTCTGATCAGAAATAATGTGATATCACTCGAGTATGTAAAATCAGAGAGGAATATTGCAGATCCTCTCACCAAAGGCCTTTGTAGAAAATTAGTGTTGGAGTCAGCACAAGGAATGGGTTTAAAGCCTATTGTGGAGTGAATTGTGATGGACACCCATCTTAAACTTGTTTAAGTTCAATGGGTCAAACGAAATCATAAAAGAACTCATGTTTATATACTACTACCATTCCTATTAATAAAGTGATGTAGTATTTTTATTATTGTCACATGTGTTAGGATGAGCTAATGCTCTTAATAAGTTCATAGTCTCGTAAGAGGTGGTTTGCGACAATACAAACTTGATGAACTTACCTATGTTAATGTGGGGATATTGCCCAACCCCTTATGAGAGTCCTTTGGCGAAGGACCTCTAGAGCGTTCACGAAAATCCAGGTACAATGTGGGGGCACTTATATAAAAATATAATTTGCGAAATCACTTCTTGATTTGAGAAAGGTTAAAGTGCGCAAATATGTTTTCACTAACTTCCGTGAGAGGTTCAAGGATTTTTCTACCTCACATGGTTTTGAGGCATGTTTGTATGCACCAGTATCAATTCAAGTCCACAAGACATTGGTGCTTAAGAAATCGACTATCCATTGCCCATTAAATTACTTAAATTATTTTTCTTTTGCAGCATGTGGGGGAATGTTAGAATTAATATTAATATAAATATTATTTCCATAGTTTGCTTTAAAAGAAAAATCTAGAAAAATCTTCAAGACTTCTAGAAAAATCTTCAAGACTTTTCAGTTTGTGACTTTTCACTTTGGAGCCTTTTTACCTCCTTGTATTAATGGTGTCTTTTGGCCATTCTTGGAGTTACAAGTTTGAGCTCTTATAAAAGGAGGTCTCCCCCTCATGTTTGCACACACAAAACAATTTTCCTCTCATATAGATATAAGTATATTTTTGGGCAATGATCAAGAGTGTTTTCAATCTATTTCGTTGTACTACACCAAAGAAATAGAAGTCGTGTAACCTTGGAGGTTGATTGCCAAGAGGCCGTGTGTACGTAGCGGGGCAAATTCAACTTTAGGGCAGTGTTAATTCACGCCACGACTCCTTCATTCTCTCAAGTTCTTTTCGGTTTGCTCTCTTCTTTTCCTACAACCCTAACCAGAAAAAAGCAGAGAGAAACAAACATATTTCACAGAGAGAAAGATATTTGACAATGTCTTCGCGAGCGTTTTCGAAAGCCATAGTTACGAGTGTCGTCATTCTAGAAGACACACAACAATTTTGTTGTTGTAGTATCTGTCTAGATAGTTTCAGTCTAGGGGGGAGTATAGCTCTCCTACCATGCAGACATCTTTTCCACACAGATTGCATTCGTGCTGCCTTTGCACGTGATCATCGATGTCCTTTATGCACACATCTCCACCGCCTAGGTACCATTCTTTTCGCCTTTTTCCTACTCATTACCATCATCCTCGCCTATGTTTTGAGGTAGTTTCTAGTCCTATGGTTTCCATTATTACTAGTATTATTACTAATTTCAAATATTTATTAGTTTACATGTGTATTAATGGTGAAATCTTTTAATCTTAATAACTATTAATATGCCAGTCTTGGGGGTGTCGACTAACTAGAATGAAATTTGATTTTTGACTTTTGAGTCCAAGGTTTTTGAGGTGCTTAGGAGAGGGCGTATTTCTGAGTTTTTTAGGCGTTTAGGAAGAGAGATGCTGTGTTGAGAGTGGGGACGATGAATAACGTAACGGACTGACCTATTTTCTGAGGTTATTGATGAACTTAATTAAGGAGTGTCTTGGAGGTGTTCTGAAGCACATGCTATATCAGACATAGAGGGAATAAGTTCTCATGTGATTTCGGACTTAGAAGCTTTGTTCTGAGAGTTTTTGAGGCTTTAGGGAGAGGGGGAGAGAGAGAGAGAGGGAGAGAGGGGGAGAGAGAGGGAGAGAGGGAGGGAGAGAGAGAGAGAGAGAGAGAGGCAGAGAGAGGCAGAGAGAGGCAGAGATGCTGTGTTGACAGTGTGGAGTATGGATAAGTTAACAGGCTGAGAGCGATTTTCTGAGGTTATTTATGAACTTATTTAAGGAGTTTCTTGGAGGTGTTCTGGAAGCATATGATATGTCAGATGTAGAGGAGATGAGTAAGTTAAACTCGAGTAATTTTTGAGGCTAGTACCGATGAACTTAAGAAGGATAGTCTTGGATGTGTTTAGAAAGGAGATGATACGTTGAGGCTTTAATGGATATACACTATACTGATCAGGACATTATGGATAGAATAAGTTCTCATGTGATTTTTTAGAAGCTTTGTTCTAAGATTTTGAGGCATCAGAGAGAGAGAGAGAGAGAAGCAGAGATGCTTAGGAGAGGGTGTATTTGTGAGTTTTTTAGGCGTTTAGGAAGAGAGATGCTGTGCTGAGAGTGGGGACAATCAATAACTTAACGGCTGAGCGATTTTCTGAGGTTATTGATGAAATTAATTAAGGACTGTCTTGGAGGTGTTCTGGAATCACATGCTATGTCAGACGTAGAGGAGATGAGTAAGTTAAACTCGAGTGATTTTTGAGGCTAGTACCGATGAACTTAAGAAGGATAGTCTTGGATGTGTTTAGAAAGGAGATGATACGTTGAGGCTTAATGGATGAATAACTTCGAGTACATCTTGATTTTTGACTTCTAGTGTGAGAGTTTTGAGGTTTTTAGAAGCATATACACTATACTGATCAGGATATTATGGATAGAATAAGGTGGTATGTGATTTTTGACTTGGTTTTTGAGGCATTAGAGAGAGAGAGAGAGAGTAGGAATTAGAAATGCTCTGTTGAGAGTGGGGAGGATGAATAAGTTGACAGATTTTTTGAGGTTATTGATGTATAAATTAAGGATACATAAGCATATGCTATATGAGACGTAGAAGGGTTGAATAAGTTAAACTCGGGTGATTTTGAGGCGAGTACTGATGGACTTAAGAAGGATAGTCTTGGAGGTGTTTAGAAAGGAAATGATATGTTGAGGCTTTGATGGATGAATAACTTCGGGTGCATTCTGACTTGAGAAGAAGAAGCTATGTAGAGGGTAATTTTGAGAGAAATTTTACTTAAAATCTCAACGCTGAATTAGAGAGTTTCTGAGCTGTTTAGGTTAGCACATATTTCTCACAGACCCTATATAATACATAGAATCACGTTCAAATGAAAATCATATTAGCTTAAGAATCCATGAAAATCATTGTTATGCACTTTTTGTTTGTATTGATCTGCAATTTTTTGAAAGTGTAGGAACAATGATTTTTCAGGGTTCTCCATGCGTGACTCTATATAATTTAAAAAATCTGATACATAAAATTTGGAAATATATGTTAAAAAATCTGATACATAAAATTTGGAAATATATGTTGATATCTTTTAAATGAAAATTTCAGTTATGCTGTTTATTTTGATTTTTTGTTCAGTAAATGCTTCTACATAACATATTTGTGGGATAAAGAATTGCCTATTATATATGGAGTTTTATGACACCAATATGGTTCTCTGCCTTAAATATGCTAAGTTTGAATTAACATTATTCTTATGAAAGCAGTTACATCTACTTTGGTGAATCTAAGCATGCAATTCTGCACTAGTTGATGTCTTTAATGCCTGATGTAAGATCATTCTTTAGTTTCCGAAGGCTTTCATACCTATGCAGATCGGTTGTTGCAGCATGTGTGATGTCTCGGGGGTAGCATCATACAATCCTTACTGAGATTGACTATAATAAGGTAAGCATTGCTGGTTCATCTCGACTGGGCAAAACTTGATCAGTCTAAAAAAGGCACAAAAAGGGGCTAAAAATAGACCAGTGCAAAAAAAAAAGCACAAAAACAAATAAGTGCATTGCACTATAAATTGTATACAATAAGTGCAAAAGCACAATAAAAAATCAAGAATACTTTGTCATGCACCTTAGAAAGTACAACCACTGAGGAGACCCATGATGGCTAAACCCCTTTGAAGCTTCCTCGTCTGACAATGTAAACAAATCCGGCGCTTGGTTACAAGTCCTCGTTTAAACTGAAGCTTTCTGCGTCTCATAAGTCTAAAACATGTGCAGAAAAAACCAGGTTTTGGTTACCAAGTACATGTATCCTGCTGATTAGCATAACTGTTAACAATAACGACATGTTTAAGGCAGCCAGTAACCTACTTGTATTTTTAGAATCTTATATGTAATCTGCATTTTCTTTATCCCAACTTACATGTACAAGTATTGATATCAGGACATAAAAATCAATTTGATTTTCAACATAACTGTTGTTAATCTATTTTTTTTTAGGGGGGGTGGGGGGCTAGGGTAACTCCGCCTATGTCACTACACTGACACAGCCGGTCCCAAGCCCGGATAAAGGAGGAGGGTAACCTGGTGGCTTCTTAATTTATTGGCACAACTGCACAAGGTTCATGGGGTCTCAGATGATCTCGTGCATTCAACTTATAAGTCTAATTGTTATTTTGATATTCGAATGTTTAGTTTTTTATTATAAGGGATTGATAAATTGAACAAAATAACTGCAGTTTATATTCTTTGAATGCATGAGGCAATGGCTCCTTTATTAGGTTAATATAGATACCAAATACACTTTACTCTTACAAAAATCAGTTCAAGCTTCAAATGAATACTTAAAAAAACAAGCCTTGCAAAAAACTTTATTCTTTCTCATTAAATTCATACAAGGGGTTCTCCACATTTCACTTTACAGTTTTACAAGCTATCTGACATATCAGGCATCGAGCAGAGCTAAAATTATATATGTTTCTTGCTAAAATTCTGGACATGTCATGAAATATTCTGTCTTTAGTTAAAATCATGTATGTTCCATATCTTGAACCACCTTGAAATACAAATAATAAACCATGACAGTTTAGGCTTTAGTTCTGGGCTCAGCCTTTTAGGTTGACTGTCGGAGTTCAAAAACATCAGAATTTCCTCATCAAAATGGAGAGGAGAGTATATTGGACCGCAGAGACCTTGTTTAAAAGAACCTAATTGACTTGATCCCCAATGCAATTGATAGACATACGACTATCATATAATGGGATACCTGCTTGCTCACATGTATCCAACAACAGAAAATCCCAGCTGTTAATTGACTAAGATTTTCTGATAATCTAAGATTGTTGACCCATATGTTTGAAGAAAGCGTTCAATGAGAGAGTTCAGATCATTATACCTTATATGTGCTCAAATTTTCCCTCTGATCAAGCTCAGTAACCTACTTGTGTTTAAAGAATCTTATATGTAATCTGCATTTTCTTTATCCCAACTTACTTATACAAGTATTGATATCAGGACATGAAATTAAGTTAATTTTCAGCATAACTGGTGTTTATCTATTTATTTGGGGAGGGAGGGGGAGTAGGGTAACTCTGCCTATGTCACAGCACTGACACAGCCGGTCCCAAGCCCGGATAAAGGAGGACGGTGGAGGGTTCTTAATTAAATTTAAATGTGTAAATTAAAACATTACTGTGCAGAAAAACCAGGTTTTGGTTACCAAGTATATGTACCCTGCTGATTAGCATAACTGTTAACAATAATCTCATGTATAAGGTAGGCAGTAACCTACTTGTGTTTTTAGAATCTCATATGTAATCTGCATTTTCTTTATCCCAACTTACATGTACAAGTATTGATATCAGGACATAAAAATCAAGTTAATTTTCAGCATAACTGTTGTTAATCTATTTTTTTGGGGGGGGTGGGGGACTAGGGTAACTCCGCCTATGTCACTACCTGACACAGCCGGTCCCAAGCCCGGATAAAGGAGGAGGGCAGAGGGTTCTTTATTTCTTAATGCATTAGCTATATTTTACGGACAATTCACTTGGTGTCCCAGACATTAAAATGTCTGATCTTCCTTTTGACAGTGTGCTTAACAATTTCATAGTTGGAACTTGGAAGAGCTTCATAATAAGACTACCAATGTTTTCGGTAGCTTACCAAAAATTGAGAAGTTGTATATTGCATTAAAATTTATTCGGGTAATTTTCAGATCTCTTTACATTGTCCTTTTAACTTGGCACAATGCATCAATGTCTAATTGTTTGTGCTCTTTGTGTGCAACATGTTTCAAAGTATTTGGCTGCAGGATGTTTTCTGGAAACTCTTTCTAAACCATTGCCTTCCCTAAAGACTCTGAATATCTCTGACATACGTTTTGATAAGTTGTCTGAGGTTTCTTGTTTGCTGTGCTTAATTCGGAGTGCTCTCAACTTGTGCAAACTAAATATTGTGGTGAGTCATGCACCATCACTTCATCTTATTCTGTGTCACTACAACTTAGCTACTGTTTGTCATTTTTATAACATTTTCTCTATATTCGGCTGTGTGTTTAGTTGAAGGTGATCTCAACAAATATCGGATAAAAGATTCTGGAGACTGTACCCTGGATCATCTTGAAATTGTCACCTTTAGTAACTTTAGAGGTCTTAGAGCCGAGTTAGAGCTAGTCAAGTTTCTGCTTGCCCGCTCTCCATTGCTGAAAAAAATGCTCATTCACTACAGTGTATTCATTAAAATAAACAATGAAATTACTCATGATAATAGGAAGGAGAGAATATTGGACCCCAGAGATTATGAAGCAATACACTGATAATAAACAATGAAAGTTTAGGCCTTAATTCTGGGCTGATGAGCCTTTCAGTTTGATAGTTGAAGATCATATAATGCTGAAATTCTTCATCATAATGGGAAGGAGAGAATATTGGACCCCAGAGATTTAGTTCAAGTGAATCTAATTGACTTGCTCGCTCCCACATATCGAACAATGGAGAATCCCAAGTGATATATTGACTAGGATTTTCTGTGATCATGTATGCCTATGTTTTCCCACTCATTAAATGCACATACTACCAACCTTTGGGCATCTCCTTCTGTTTTAAAATAAAACTAACTCATAAGCTTAGACTCTGATCTTTAAAAAAAAGGATAAAAACGTTTAAAAAAAAGAAACGGGATAGACATACATGCTCAACATCAGATAGCATATTCAGAGAAAGTACTCAGACTCACTAAGTTATCACTTTATTTGTCCTATTGCATCAAATACAACTCCACACATTTGTTTTGGATCGGGACTGATGTAAACATGGACCTCGTCGTTGATTATACTTGTCTTTGCATGGTCTGTTATTTCCTCCCATTTCATGGGGCCAACTTTAGTATCTGCAGTCTGCACATGAATTTTGCGATCATAGCAAACATCACATAATTATGTTATCTGTTGTGATCGGTTTTTTTTACTAATTGTAGTACATGTCCTGTTCTGTAATATTCTAAAAAGGAACATATTAGGGAAGATATTGTACTTCCACTAAAACTTCATTTAAGGGAAATTCTCAATGGTCCTTTTATTCATGTATAATGAGAGTAAATAAATCTAAACTAATTAAATTATAAAATTTGAAAAAGCTTTAAAATATACACTGAGAAGGAGCTGAAATAAAATAGGAGATGATCTCATGCCCTAGAAGATCCCCCACAGTTTTCATGCCTTGAACCTTCTGATGTTTTCTTTTCTCTCTGCCAATATGTTTAAGCTGCGACAAGATCAAGTATAAAATTATATCAAAAAGTCTAGACCTGACAAACACATCAACTGTCTCAACTCTAAACTGAACCTTATGTTAAACTTGTGCTTATTGCTGTCAAAGAAATGTGGTTTCACTTGTAACCAGCTGCTGGAATTTAATTTGGCGGACTGACCGCCATTATTCAATATTGAGTCAGAAGTTTAATTGAAGTGATTATGAACTTATGTGGTGCTGACATGTTACGCGATGATCTTTAAGGTCAATGGATTCTGTCTCTGCTGGTTCAATTGTAGTTCGTGGAAAACTATCCACAGTTCTTGCCTCAAGGAATATCTCCAAATTCTCGTCCAACCTGAATTTTGTGTGTGAGAAAAATTATGAATGTTGCAGATGCCTTATTTGAGCTTCAGTGTACTATTACCCTGAAGTACGGAAGAAGTCTTCTGAATTTCAGTTGATTGCCTCATAACCAGCACAATCACCCTTAAGGACCAGTATCTCAACCTCTATGGCAGCTTCAGGTCCATTTCTTAAAACCTCTCCAGTTAGGCTATCAAGTAAAGCTAACTTGATAGAGTTACCTCTTTCTTCTTTGATTTACAGATAGTGAGGCTGCTAAAGTGATTCTCATAATATGCAAAACAATTTATATGAAATACTTGAGTTTCAAATAGCAATAGCGATATTAAGTTGTAGATAAAGTATGATCAGTGATGACAAAGTAATTCAATCGATCTGAAACTCGAAATTTTACATTTATCAAATCTGATTTCTTGAATTTATATATAGGTTTAAATTTTAAATCCGAATTTTTTGAATATGAATTTAAGGTATATTTATGAAACCGGATACGAAATACCAAGTCCAAAACCCTATCCAAACCCGAAATCTGGAAAAATTAACTAATAACAAAAGTCAATTAAAATATAATAATTGTATAACCTTAACGTGTGCTAAGGTGAACAAGTATTTTTTAGTGGTAAACCTAGTTAATGCGGTATTAATTGGGCTGATTATCAAAATATTAGTTACACTTATTTAAACACAATCGATGTTGTTCGGGTGGAATGGTTAAAGAGTTCACACTAAAATTATTCTCCCTTTAGTGGTCAAGGTGGCGTGTTTGATTCAAGATGTTTGCAATATTAATATTATAAATATTTTCATATTTCTTGTTAAGATTTCAAATTTCTGGTATTTTGATATTCAATCAGAAAAAAATCATATTTGGGGTATACAGAAATTTGATATGAAATTTTGGGAATTCATGTATTCATTTTTGGTATTTTCCAGTGTTCGGATATAAATAGTTAACTGTGTTCGAATATAGACGTAGGGTATCTTTTTTGATATATTTATTCAATAATAATAATTGTTATTAGACTATAACAATGCTAAATTATGTTCAATTTCACTCTATTATCTGAATTTGAGCATAGAAGAAGAGCCTTATAGAAGGGCTTTAAATTGCTACATTAATTTAAGAAAAATATAAATATTTTCAATTTTATCTTCAGAATTCATGCCAACAAAACAATTTAAAAGAATAGTAAACTAAAAAAATTCTCAAAACAAAGCAAAAGAGTGAATTCATATACAAATTTTACCTCTGATTCCAACTTTACAAAATTATCCACATTTGCTAAATTTGTTTTGATGCAGACTTAAAAAAATCGCCCCGATTTAAATTTAAGAGTGAATTACAGTTCATATTTTTTAAATTACTTAACATTGACTCAAAATCAATATTATGTACCAAATTTTTTCAAATTATAATTTGCATTCATGTGCTTTCGTTGCCTGAACAAGAGAGAGATACAGCTTCATCAAAAAGATGTGGGGTATCTCTTTTGATATGATTACTCGATATTAATCATTAAATATTGTTATTAGACCATAAAAACGTTAAATTGTGTTCAGTTTCACCGTATTAATTGAATTTGAGTAATGACGAACATTACTTATAGAAGGACTTACAATTGTTGCGTTAAATTAAAAAAAAATACAAAATTTTAAACTTTTCAACTTCGAAACCAATGCCAATAAAACAATTTAAAAGAATAGGAAATACGAAAGTTCTCAAACTAAAACAAAAAAACTAAACCTAAATCCATAAAAAATATTTCATCCACAAAATTTGCCTCTGATTCTAACTCTACAAAATCATCCACACATGCTAAGCTCATTTTGACGAAGACTTAACAAAATTTAACAACACCACTTTTTAGTTTACAAGTTTACAAGTTCCCCACCATACAACAACACCACTTTTTATTTTACAAGCCACCAGTTTCGCCTGTCTATATTCATCAATATGTGTAAATGAAAGAAACGATCAACATACGAAATCCAGAGCAAGAAATTGTTTTTGTTGGCTCTAGTACTTCTGACCTCCGTATATTGTTGAAACACCATTTTTAATCTTGTCATAAACCATCTAAACTCTTTAGTTGTCCGTGTATTAGCAGCCTCACGATCACCATCATTAGAACATCTGATTGTGCCTCTCTCGGTCATCGTTGAACGAGATAAAATTCTTGCCCTGATACCACTTGAGGCAGAACGGAAGCGAAGGAAAAAGAAACACTAATCCTCGTAAGGACTCTCAAATGAGAAATCCTGAAACACTTTGAATTCACAAGACAAACCTCGAATTCACAATTAAGAATTCTTGAATCCACAAGAAGATAAAGAGAAAACTTTTAGTATTTTTATTCAATAAAAGATAGATAATCAGTTACATAATAGCATAGTTCATATAGAGATAATAAACCCTAAAATAAAAAAAATAAGTTCTAATTAAAATAAAATATTAGATATAAGTACAATGATCATGCATATTTGAGTATGATCATGCACTATGTATCCAGATCAGGCGCGCCCCTACTGTCCCTTCGGCATGATCATGCAGCTTGTCAGAGTGATCATGTCCCTTGGCTACCAGAAACCTATGCTATTTTTTCATGATCATGTAGCTCGTAAGTATGATCATGTTGTTGTCCTCACTTAATTCTTTACAAATCTATTTTGTAAAATTTCACTTCAAAATCTCGGGACTCTTGTCCTACATCACAAGACGTATGACGAGACAACATGTGGGGAGATATGTATTTTAAAGATAATTTTAAGGGATTGGTTCAAGTGAACACAAAACATGATCCAAACAATTTCTTTAGGCATGACTAGAGCATTCTTATTTTTCGAGAAATGTCGTCACTTGGAATACATGATCATATATCGCAACTTCATTTGTCACATGAAACCGATTGTTGAAAGCCTGCATTGCTTGTCTGGTTTAAAACCATAATAATCATAGAATGATAGAAGAACATAAAAATTTACATATACGGGAAACCAGATAATCATGCATTGTCCATGCCTTGTTTGTGAAACTGAGATTGGTGTAACTAAAATACAAGCAAGCCCTAGCTATCTAATATATGCACAGGTGCTAACCACCTGTCTCTTTCTCACTCAAACTTGCTTAATTTGTCCTTTCAAGGCATACCAACAAACTTTAACTAACAAACAACAAATTTTATAATGCATTAGATATAAATTATTAAAGACTTGTTAACTGAATATACTTTGACGCGATATGTGCACACCCTATTACTTTTTGTAGTTGCACTAATTATATCTTGTTTTCTGAGCAAAGTATGCCCAACCAAAAATATAACTAAAATAAATGTTTAATCTTCGACAAAAAAAAAGTAATGACGCAGCACGAATGTGTAAAAAATGCAAGCGATAATTCTCGTCATGATTCGTACACAAAAAATTCATTAATACCTTTAATCCACAAGAAAAATTTGAAATCTACAAGGGTTTCTTGAATACACAAGAAAAAAAAGAAGAGAAAACTCTTAAAAGTTTAATTTCAATAAATTATATCATTCATTATATTATGATGTTGTTTACATAATAGAGATTGATAACTCTAAAATAAAATAAATGCTAAATAAAAATAAAATATTAATTGTAATGCAGAAACTCTACATCCTTCTAAAAAAGCTTATGATATAAAATCTCAATTTAACGTGATCAATCATACTTAGTAGCGTGATCATAGATCAGTTGTCTTTAATCTTCTCGCGTTTCATGATACCCTCGATATGTACCGAAAATACTCTTACATCAAGTAAAGAAAATTATGGGGAAAATGTAAATACCAAGCATGCGTCAATACTTCTCGTGTTTGTCTGCTTGTCGAACACCTAAAATTCTTAAGGATATCATTTTTCCACTTAATAATAACATTTTCCCTAAAAGACGCCTCATATTTATTGAAGTTTATTTTTTGTCCATAAATTAGCAATTTTGGAGCATTTATGTAGATAAGGGAGTGGCAGTTGGGAAACTCTAGGGAATCCTCACTTGTCTTTTTAGTCATTTGTTTTTCCATATTTTCTTGACATGAATGTATTTATTAGTTGTTGTCAGCGATAGTGAATATGAAAAAGCCTCTACATGTAAAAAGAATAGCTATATTAAATTGGATCACCTTGGCGAAGACCTCGAGATGGAATAACACAACCTCCAACTCCACCCTTTCATTTGAAAACATATGATACACCACTCATGGTCCATAATTCGTCTCACTCGATTGCAATCAAAACCCATTTCTCGCTCGCTCTACGAATATCCATTCTCTAATTATATACTTTGCTCATATCAAATTTGAACGCCATTGTGCCAATCCGAACTTCTCTCTTCCTTTTCATTGCGTGAAATAGTTCAAAGGCGACAAGAGCATTGTATCTAATTAATCTTTCAAGTATAAAAATACTTTGACGATGAGAAATGAGATCATGTAAAAGCATTTTAAGGCGATTCACCATCGCTTTAGGCGCCAACTTATAAACCACGGTACACAATCATACGAGCTTGAGGTCACTCATTTTCTTTCGTTCATTGCATTTGGAAATTAAGACAATATAATTCTTATTAATATCTTTCAGGTCGACACGGCCACGCCACCAATTTTGGATAAAACCAACTACATTTGACCTTACAATTTGCCAAAAAAACTCCCGAAACTTTGTTTGGATACATCTTATTTAACGTTTGGCAACTCATTAATGGTATCTAACACATCAAAGACTTCATTTATTTTATTAGAAATTGTACATGAAAAGCCTTAAAGAGTATTATCAAAGTCAAAAGATTTGCTGTAAGTAAGAGATTCTCAAAATAATCAGTAATGCTTTTTTCAAATCTCTCTCATTATTCTTCCATCTACCTGTAATATCCATCTGACTCGTAATAAAATTTCTCTCATTCTGGAATTAGGTTTATGTTGAAAGTATGATGTGTTTTGTCTCCATCCCTTATGCACGAGCTCCTGCAATGATAGCAAGATTTTTCTCTTATTGTTGCAGTTCGTCTAGTTTTTCTACGAGAATTTTATATTTTTCATCAAAACTGCATATGAATTTTATTGTTACCATACCCGAAGTTCTGTCTTAGCATCTATCAAAGTGTCTGATACTAGGGATAATGAAATCGAAACCCAATTTGAACAAAAAAAATAATTGAAACTGAATTTGAAATCGTTAAAAACCGTCCACATTCAAATTGTCTAAACCCAACTTAAAATTGAGATTGAAACCGATTTTTCAGTTCCGGTTATAGGTTGGAACTGAATTGTGAAAAATCATATCAACCCATTAATTAATTTAAATAATTAAGAGTTAGATATGTTTTATATCAATTTTTAAAATAATATATATATAAATACACATAGAATAAGTATTGATGCAATTTCTTCAATTTTACTACTTAATATTAATTTTAGCAGTCTCTCTCTCGGACCACAATATAATGGGAGAACAAAAGCCGTAAAATGTTAAACCTATGTCATTTTAAAATTCTAATAAATGGTTTAACCTAATTTCTATCGCAACATTATCTTATTCATAATCTTAATATTTTTTGGTACCAGAAAATTATGATTTCAATTTTAATTCAATATTATATTAGACTTAACTAATCAATTCTTAATTAAATTATTGTATAGGATGTACGCGTAATAAATACAACTTCAAGACACGTCATTATATAAAGTTGTAAAAGCGACTCCACACAAGTCTTTCTATAAATTATTTTTTGATGAATTTATGTTGACATATCAATAATTATGTTCACTTTATACCAGTTAATTTAATTTATTTGAAACAAAATTTGTAAAATAGTAACTTCAAATTCCTTTTACAATTTTTATAATAAGATGTAAATTTATTTTTAATTTAATATTTTTATACCACTTAAAATATAATTACTAGGAATACATGTGAATTGACAATTATTCACGACTAAATCACTATAAATTGCTTATGAACATGAAAGTCTAAATGATTTAAACTCTATTAAAAAAAGGCTAAGAATCAAAATGATGATTTTTTTTGGAAGAGAACAATTAATTAATATAAAACCACATGACATCTTATCAAATTGAATAAAAATGTAATAAAAGAAATTAAATCATAATATTTTTTGTTCAAATCACATTATTTACCAAATGTTCAAGTTTAGCACATTAGACACTAATATTGTTTTTTTAGGGAGATAATTAAATTTTTTAGGGAGATAATTAAATAATTTGTAATCATGAATAATAAATGGGTCAACAGATCTTCAATAACTGAAAATAATTTAAATCACATATAATCCGAATCAATAAATATGTAAATTATGAAAATTTACACCTATACTGAACCAAAAATAAAACTTCTAGATAGCTAAGAAAGTACATATGAGAGAGAACAAAACATGGATTTAAAAAAAATTAAATAAATACTAATCTCTCAATTATCTTTATTTTCCCAATCTATCACAAATAGTTATTATTAAAAAATAATCGACTATATATTTAACTTCATCGGGTGCTTAAGCAAAGTAATTAATCGAGGTAACGAAGGGATTAAATGTTTGGTTAGTTTAGTTTTACAATATTAAAAGCAGTACAAAGACATATTTCACAAACAAATTATAAGTTTGGCTTATAAGTCCGTCGTAATATATCGACGAGTGTTTGTTGGCCAACTTATAAGTTAAATTTACAACTTATAAGCTGATGTTAGTAATGACGTACTTTTTGTCAATTTATTTTGATATTTCGCTTTTTTAATAATTTTACTTTTACTTAAATAATTTATATGTATGCATATATTTATTACTTTGAAGTCACTTATTCATTTTAAATTGTAAATTACTTATTTTAATATTTTTCAAACGGACACAAAATCAGAAAAAGATGGAATGAAGTCATTTTTTGGCTACTCCCATTTTATTATCATAGTAGAATTGCTCCAAAAAATTTAAAAATATTAATTTCAAATGAAGTGAGAAAATAATTTGAGATTAACTATATATAAAATATGTATTTATTCATACATCAAAAATATAAAATCAAATTTATATGCAATGATTATGTAGTAAAATACCTTATGAAAATTAAATTTGAAAACAAGTGTATTGAAAAACAGATACTTTAATCAATCTTTAAAGCGAACCTTCCTCGTTGTTTAACAGCTTCTTCCTCTGTTGCAATAACGCAGCGATAGACAACAATTATGATATAGCTTTAGCCCCAAGCAATTTGGTAATAAACCAGCTTTAACCGTACGCTAATGAGATTATACCCCCTCTATATATCTTGATTATTCAACCCTAACCAGAAAAAAGCAGAGAGAAACAAACATATTTCACAGAGAGAAAGATATTTGACAATGTCTTCGCGAGCGTTTTCGAAAGCCATAGTTACGAGTGTCGTCATTCTAGAAGACACACAACAACTTTGTTGTTGTAGTATCTGTCTAGATAGTTTCAGTCTAGGGGGGAGTATAGCTCTCCTACCATGCAGACATCTTTTCCACACAGATTGCATTCGTGCTGCCTTTGCACGTGATCATCGATGTCCTTTATGCACACATCTCCACCGCCTAGGTACCATTCTTTTCGCCTTTTTCCTACTCATTACCATCATCCTCGCCTATGTTTTGAGGTAGTTTCTAGTCCTATGGTTTCCATTATTACTAGTATTATTACTAATTTCAAATATTTATTAGTTTACATGTGTATTAATGGTGAAATCTTTTAATCTTAATAACTATTAATATGCCAGTCTTGGGGGTGTCGACTAACTAGAATGAAATTTGATTTTTGACTTTTGAGTCCAAGGTTTTTGAGGTGCTTAGGAGAGGGCGTATTTCTGAGTTTTTTAGGCGTTTAGGAAGAGAGATGCTGTGTTGAGAGTGGGGACGATGAATAACGTAACGGGCTGACCTATTTTCTGAGGTTATTGATGAACTTAATTAAGGAGTGTCTTGGAGGTGTTCTGAAGCACATGCTATATCAGACATAGAGGGAATACGTAGGTTGAAATCGACCAAAAAACAAAAAAGCACAAAAACAAATAAGTGCATTACACTATAAACTGTATACAATAAGTGCAAAAGCACAATAAAAAATCAAGAATACTTTGTCATGCATCTTAGAAAGTATAACCACTGAGGAGACCCATGATGGCTAAACCCCTTTGAAGCTTCCTCGTGTGACAATGTAAACAAATCCGGCGCTTGGTTACAAGTCCTGGTTTAAACTGAAGCTTTCAGCGTCTCATAAGTCTAAAACATGTGCAGAAAAACCAGGTTTTGGTTACCAAGTACATGTACACTGCTGATTAGCATAACTGTTAACAATAACGACATGTTTAAGGCAGTCAGTAACCTACTTGTGTTTTTAGAATCTTATATGTAATCTGCATTTTCTTTATCCCAACTTACATGTACAAGTATTGATATCAGGACATAAAAATCAAGTTGATTTTCAACATAACTGTTGTTAATCTATTTTTTTTTTAGGGGGGGTGGGGGGCTAGGGTAACTCCGCCTATGTCACTACACTGACACAGCCGGTCCCAAGCCCGGATAAAGGAGGAGGGTAACCTGGTGGCTTCTTAATTTATTGGCACAACTGCACAAGGTTCATGGGGTCTCAGATGATCTCGTGCATTCAACTTATAAGTCTAATTGTTATTTTGATATTCGAATGTTTAGTTTTTTATTATAAGGGATTGATAAATTGAACAAAATAACTGCAGTTTATATTCTTTGAATGCATGAGGCAATGGCTCCTTTATTTGGTTAAGATAGATACCAAATACACTTTACTCTTACAAAAATTAGTTCAAGCTTCAAATGAATACTTAAAAAAACAAGCCTTGCAAAAAACTTTATTCTTTCTCACTAAATTCATACAAGGGGGTTCTCCACATTTCACTTTACAGTTTTACTAGCTATCTGACATATCAGGCATCGAGCAGAGCTAAAATTATATATGTTTCTTGCTAAAATTCTGGACATGTCATGAAATATTCTGTCTTTAGTTAAAATCATGTATGTTCCTTATCATGAACCACCTTGAAATACAAATAATAAACCATGACAGTTTAGGCTTTAGTTCTGGGCTCAGCCTTTCAGGTTGACTGTCGGAGTTCAAAAACATCAGAATTTCCTCATCAAAATGGAGAGGAGAGTATATTGGACCGCAGAGACCTTGTTTAAAAGAACCTAATTGACTTGATCCCCAATGCAATTGATAGACATACGACTATCATATAATGGGATACCTGCTTGCTCACATGTATCCAACAACAGAAAATCCCAGCTGTTAATTGACTAAGATTTTCTGATAATCTAAGATTGTTGACCGAAGAAAGCGTTCAATGAGAGAGTTCAGATCATTATACCTTATATGTGCTCAAATTTTCCCTCTGATCAAGCTCAGTAACCTACTTGTGTTTAAAGAATCTTATATGTAATCTGCATTTTCTTTATCCCAACTTACTTATACAAGTATTGATATCAGGACATGAAATTAAGTTAATTTTCAGCATAACTGGTGTTTATCTATTTATTTGGGGAGGGAGGGGGAGTAGGGTAACTCTGCCTATGTCACTGACACAGCCGGTCCCAAGCCCGGATAAAGGAGGAGGGTGGAGGGTTCTTAATTTAATTTAAATGTGTAAATATTGGAAGTGATTTATCGGTTGATACACTATACTCTTATAGCAATTATTAGTTAAATCTGCAAATGAACATGTAAAAAAGCAAGCCTTGTACAAACAACTCAAATTCAAAGTTAAAGAGCTGCATCTATAATATAAAGATCTGAAAATTGTGTCATGATTTTGGAGAAACAGCTACACACTACAGTATATATACTAATATACAAAAATTATGAAACAAAGGAATGCTTTCTAAGATCTTCTGTACTGTTGCTGCATGAAAACCCAACATTCTGCTCCCCTGAACCTGCACGTATCTTCATCAGCGGTGGTACCAATGTGACGGGTATTAATTATCAACTATGAGTTGAGAGTTTCTGCGCCTGTTATAAGATCTTCTGTTTTTTGTTAACTCGATCATATTTCAAGGATCCCTCTTTCTCCTTATCACAAGCCATCTTGAAACACCAGATAATAAACCGTGAACATTTAGGCTTTAATTCTGGGCTGATGAGCCTTTCAATTTGATCACTGAAGGTCATAAAATGCAGAAATTTCTCATCATAATCCTGGAGGTTTAGTTCAGAAGAACCTTATTGACTTGCTTGCTCCCACATATCGAACAACGGAGAATCCCAGGTGATATATTGACTAGAATTCTGAGATTCCTTAAGTGATCCCTTTAATTGTCCTATAGCATCAAATACAACTCCACACATTTGTTTTGAATCGGGACTGATGTAAACGTGAACCTTGCCGTTGATTATGCATGTTTTTGCATGGTCTGTTATTTCCTCCCATTTCTTGGGGCCAACTTTAAGTATCTGCACACAAATTTTTATGGTCATAGCAAGCATCACACAATTATGTTATCTGTAGTTGTGATCATAATCAGAGGCAGCATTATTGGTTTTTGAGATCTGATTGCACTTTAATTAGACTACTCTAGGACGAGAAGGGGAAGAACAACCAGACATTAATCACAAAAATAATAAACTGTCTTGATGACAAGATGCTTGATGTCCCTACTAATAAACTAATTTATTGTTCTAAATCATAGTCTAAAAGCTCATAGATAAATAAAATTGATTTTTCTTTGTGGGGTACTCCTAATTGGAGTACTAAGTAGAGTGATACATGTCCTGTAATATATATTCTGCAATACATGTTTTGTTGTTTCATTAGACATTTAACATGTTGGATCAGGCATCAGTTTTTTGGTCATAGCAAGCACAACAAAAATGTGGATACTTAACCCTTGTACATGTTAACAAAACAGAACACAAAACAGAAACAGATACTTGATCAAATCTTCCAAGATTTTATATCATGTTGAAATGTTTTAATTTATCTCATATCCTTAACCCTTATTCTCATCTCATATTTTTTCCCAGCTCAGTTTAATAATTTGGTCTTTTAATTAATTTCTTATTGTACATTTGTAATCATAGAGTCTTTTAATTAATTTTCGTATTGTACATTTGTAATCATAGAGCTGAAATAAATGACAGATTATGTCAAATTTACCGTTTGAAATTTTTGTGGATTCGTGTTTGAAGACTACTAGAAAATCCCCCCACAGTTTTGATGCCTCCAGTCTCCAGACATTTTTTTTTCTCTTTGCCAACATGTTTAAGCTGCAACACTTTATCATCCAAAGATGGAACTTCTTTCTTCGCATATGCTGGAAACATTAATTACCACAACTGATAGATCATGCGCAAAATATAAATCAGAAAGTCTAGACCTGACTAGCACAGCAACCGTCTCAAATGAACCTTATCAAAGTTGTGCTTGTTGTCAAGAAATGTGGATTCACTTGTAATCAGCTGCTAGAAATTAATCTGGTGATCTGACCACCATTATTCAATATTGAGCCAGAAGTTGAATAGAACTACTTTATAGTTGTTGAGGATACAGTTCTACCTTCCAACTACTTCATTATATTAGGCCAGTCATGTAGTTAATTGAACCCGTCAACTGGCTTCCATGTAGGGATGTGTGTGTGTGTGGTATTGATGATAGATGTGCAAAACTTGACAATTAAAGTGATTATGAACTTTTAAGGTACTCACATGTTACTCGATGATCTTTAAGGTCGAAGGATTCTGTCTTCCCTGGCTCTATTGTAGTTCCTGAATTCTGTGTGAAAGAAAGATTATCAATGCTGTTGATGCCTTCTTTTAGCTTCAGTGTAGTAGTACCTTGAAGCACAGATGTCTTTCCTTCCATTTTACTAACAATCCTATTGTTGACCCTTAAGAACCAGTATCTCAACCTCTGTTGAATGCTTCAGGTCCATTTTTTACAACCTCTCCAGTAAGGTTGTCAACTAAAACTAACTGGATAGAGTTACCCTCCTTCTCGTTTAATTTTACAGCTAGTGAGGACTGGGGAACTGACCCTTTTGCAAGAAACATGAGACGCAAGCGTCGTGGATCATAAGCATTCATTTGTCTACAAATGCTGGATAAAATGATAAAATATTTAGTATAAACTGCTTTAGTGGAAGCATGTGTGTGTGAGTCTTTAAATTTGATGGTACTAGTACGTACCATGGTGTGTAATGCAGGGGATTCGCTTTCTCCAATTCATGTATGATTCATAATACATCATGAATGGGATTATTAGGCTGCTATAGTGATATTCATAATATGCAAAACAGTTAGATGAAATACAAGGGTTTCATATAGCAATTTAAAGTTGTAGATAGATACTGTATGATTCTCGAATAAACATGTGTTCATATAAGTATTTGAACATAGGGTAGAACTTAACCTGAAAATGGACCACTTAGTTCTAGGAAGATCAGAGGTAGGATATAGTAGATAAAGTCAAGAGATTCTTATAAAGATCTAATGGTCAAAATTGTGAACATTAAAATCCCGAGCTAAAATAATTCAATTGAAAGAAATAGTTATTAATATTTAATGCTTGAAATATGTGAGGAATGAATTTTGAGCTTCATGTTTCTTAATATATTAGACGATTTATGTTTTAATATAAATTACGAAGAAAATAAATTAGATATGAAAGAGGACCTTGCAAAAATCACGGTCCGCAGGGGCCTCATAGTTTCTTAAACATTCAATTTGCACCTCCTCAAAAAATTTGCAAAAATTTCAATATCTTAAAAAACCTTTCACAGTATTTCAAAAGTCATAATTTTCATAGAAACAGTCTCGATAATATCTGCATATATTACATCTACCGCTCAAACCCAACTTATTCGGAGATACTCGGGATATACCTATGTTACTATACCTGCTCTGGTTTAAAGTTAAAGTTAGATGGGAAAAAAAAGATATTTAGTTCCACTCAGAGGAACCTAATGTTGTGATTCAAACAAAAACATAAACTCCATTCAAACAAGATTACATTTTGAAAAAACAGGCTTGCAACAATCGCTAAATAAACCATTAATAACACAATAAAGTAAAGAATCTATATCCCTCTCAAAATAAAATATATCATGAGCATCTTTAGAAACTCCTTATATTAGCTTATAAATCAACGTTTAAACAAGAAGCGGTAAAATAATGCTTAAAGATAATTTTACTTCTCAAATCATTGAGTTTTTATTTATAAAGAACCCCATCTCACCCTTAACCAATATATTCACAAAGTTTCATTTTCTCTCTCTACTTTATTTTGTAATTTATGTATACAAAACTATTATAAAAAATCGATAATCGGGACAATTTACAAGTCAAGTATATATTAATAAACGCCCCAACAGAAAACACATCCAAATAATTAAACATTTTGGGGGAGCGTTGAGAATAATTCAAAATTATTTGAACTATTTTTTAAAATTATTATTAGGAATGATATAGAAACATGCATCTCATTTTGTTCACTGCTTCTCTATATTTTTCTCTCTTCTTTTATTAGTCTAAACATCGACAGTGGTATCGGAGCCTTATTGATCTTAAGGGTATGTGATATAACATAGTCATGTCTTCAAATCAAACATATAATCTTTCTCCATTTTTTAATAATGAAAATTATCAAGTATGGATTGTTAAGATGAAAACTTATTTAAAAGGTTTGGGATTATGGACATGGGAGGAAAGTGAGAGGAAGATACAACCTCTTACAAAAAATTCTACTCTGAATCAAATCAAGTTTCACGAAAATGAGTCAAGTAAGGTCCAAGGGTTTTATCAATTATTCATACGGCTCTGTCAGAATCGATTTTCACAAGAATCATGACTTGTGAAACAAGAAAAGAGACTTGGAATAAGCTAAAAGAATTGTATGATGTTAACACAAGAAATAAAGAGGATGCAAGTTTTAAATCTCGAAAGGGATCTTGAGACTTAAACCATGAAAGAAAAAGATACTATACAAGATTATTATGATAATTTGATGGGTGTTGTTAATAAAATGCGGCTGATGGGAGAAGACGTACCTGATAGCAAAATTGTAGAGAAGCTATTTGTGAGTTTGCCCGAAAGGTTTGAGTCAAAACTTTCATCTCTTGAAGATTCAAAAGATACAAGTGCATTATCTTTGTCCGAGCTAATTAATTCTCTGCAAGCCAAGAACAAAGAAGAGCGATGAGAAAACAAGGAAACTGAAATAACGGTTGAAGGAGCTTTTTTGGCAAAAACTCGAAAGCAAGAAATAAAATTTACTCAATGTGGTCATTGTAAGAAGAATGGGCATGAAGAAAAAGATTGTTGGAACAAAGTATTGTGGAGATAAGACGGAAGAAAGTGTCAAGAAGACACAAATATTTGATGAAGAACTATTTTGATATTGAAAAAATTAATACTCCAATTTGTACGTTATTGGTGAGAAGTGCATCAAACTGTGGAGAGAAGGGCTCCGAATGAGACTGTGGGGAGAAGGGCTTCAAAAAGAAATTATGGAGAAAAATGCTCCAACAACAATGGTGATGGTGGGAAGTACAACATCATCGAATTAATTTTAGAATTTAGAATTTTTAATTTTGAATTATAAGGAAGTGTTGAGAATAATTCAAAATTATTTGATTTTTTTTAAATGATTATTAGGAATAATACAAAAACATGCATCTCATTTTATTCACTGGTTCTCTATATTTTTCTCTCATATTTTATTAGTCTAAACACCAATAGGGAGAACTCTAGAAAATAAGAAAAATAAAAAAAATTATATTTAAATAATTATTGAGCAAACTAACAGAAAACACATCCAAAGAAATTGGAATTTTGGACTCACAACTTCATAATTATGATAGTCGTGACCAGTAATACCTCCCCATTCTCCCTTGAAAAAAGAGCAGATGCCACCTATAGATAGTCGTGACAATAATCTACTGCAAGTTTGCAATCCCACATAGTAAAAGTGCTTGACAATAATTTTTTCATACTACAATAATTTTTTCATACTACAATAATTTTCTACCACATCCACATGTGGTATTTTCTATGCTTCATCAACCCAGCCCATTTGTGGTTATTCTCTATGTCCATTATGTTGTTTTGTCGGCCCGACCCATTTATTTAGTACGGATTTTAAGAGTTATATAATTTTATAACTTATTTTCATAATTTATGAGTAAAAATTTAAGTTGTAAAATTATATTTTATATGAATCCGATGTTCTAAAAATTTAATGATTTATGGGAGTTCGAACAACCCTCGTCTCAATTAATCGGAATTCAGATGCGCCCCGTTTCAATTAATCGGATATCAGGTCAGAGTACTTTTTTTTTTTTTTAAATCAGTCAAAATCCATCGATTCAGGTCAAAAATTGGTTAATTCGGTCAAAGGATTAAACCTAAGAAAGTGGACGAGTAAAGTGCATTTTATGTACATACTTTTTTATAAGATTGAAATATCGTTATTTAAAATGGAGATGCACAAAATGTAATTTACTCATGCAGTTTACCAAACGAAGTTAACGCAAACTTATGTAATGCAACAAAGTATAATGAAATATAAATATTGAACGGTATTTCAAGTGTTTGGCTTTGAATTTGTTTTCTACAATATAGTTCATCTTTTTTCTTCAAGTAAAATATTTGTAGAATAATTTTTGGATTAAATAATTAACGGGATTAGACAAAAAAAGAAGTTAAATTGGGTTTTAAAAAGGAGTATGTCAACTGTTATTTATGAGGGGATAATACAAAAATTGATTTTTTAAGGGTGTATAATGTAATTCTCCAGTATGATTTTGTCCAAGAAACGCATAAGAGCATCTCCAAGAGGCTCCTAACTTATTCTTCAAAATAATATTAAAAAAATGACTATTAACAAGTTATTACATAGGTTAATGTGTCAAACTCCAACGGTACTTTTTTATTAGCTCTTTATTCATAATTTATTAATAAATCAATTCCACCATGACCAAAGGTTGTATAATAATTGGTAGGTATTCAAATTTTATTAATAAAATAAGTTAAGAGCTATTAGTTGCTCTTAAAAGAGAGGAGAGAAAAGAGACTCTTAGATTTTAAAAATACTCTAAGAGTTAGGGTTGTACATGTAATCCGCTCAATCGCACAAATTGCTCGCACTACTCACAATCGCACCGCTCTTTGCAGATAACCGCAAAATGCGTCTCGAATGTGAATTGAAATTACAGAAACCATATATCCGTGGATTGACTGCGAATTTGATTTTTAAATAATCGCAAAAGTCGAACCGCAACCGCAAACCGCTATATATAATATAATATAATATATATCATCAAACGCAAAAACAACCATATATAAGAATTAAAATATAAAAAGTTTGGGGTTTTGGGATATAATATATATCATCAAACGCAGAAACAGCCATATATAATTTGTAATAACCACTTGTAATCTTGTAATACATTTTATTTTTACAAATTTCTAAGATTTGATAAGTATAATTATAATAAAATATTTTTATTTGTCATTTATCGTATTAGTCGATGGTTGAACCGCAAGTCGATCCGTACCAACCGCAACCGCACGGTTAAAAAAGTCGCGATTAACCGCAACCGTAAATGCGACTGAGGTCGGAGATTTAAGAAAACCGCTCTATGCGGTTTGGTGTAATTTTGACCTCCCAATCGCACCAAACCTAACCGCGTACATCCCTACTAAGAGTCTCTTGGAGCTTCATTTTGAGTCATACTCCTTATTTTTCGACTTAATAGCATGTTTAAAGAGTTTATTGGAGATGCTCTAAGACATTGCTCAAATTTAGGAGGCGCGGTATCTATTAAAAAAAACTCCAAACTCTTATACACTCTTATACGAGTGACAGTACGAGTTGTTAAAGCTTGAGTAACCAAATTGCTTGTTTTCAATACTCTATCCATCAACATCGTCAACATCACTAAAAAATTAATCGAATTAAAACCCTAATTCTACTCAAAAATTGAAAGTTTCTCAAACTGAATTTTGATGTGTAGATGGGGAGAGGACTGAAAAATGTTCGTTTTGGTTACTCAATCTCTAATCATATTCGTAATTGTTGTTTAAATAATATTAAAATAATGTAATCATTTTTATTTATGATTGTATTAAAAATATACTTATTTTAATAAGATAAAATCTTAACCGTCTATTTTTTATTATGTCAGATCAATGGTTGAGATTGTTTTAACGGTAGATGATCAAAATTTTGGGTAAGATATAAAAGGATATAATTTGATTCTACCCTATTATCTGAATCCTAGTACCGAAGAAGAGCGGAGCACTTTCGAATACAAAAAAAGCACTATAAATCTATTATCCATTTTATATAATACTGCAACATTGCTTTTGTGGGGAATCATTTAATTCGAAATTACTATTTTGCCCTCGTATCTGAATAAATATGGAAAAATATTGTTGGCATGAGGAATTGAACCCATGACATACTTACAACAAGCATATGACTTCAACCACAATCACTTGAGCTAGAGACTCATTTATTTATATTTTGATAACATTAACTATTGAGTAAAGACTGGGTAATTAGCTGAGTACAATAAAATAATTTTATATTCATGTGTAACAACGGGGTTATAATTATTTTTTTAATTGATATATTAAAAATAACTTCTTACTTTCGTGGGAAAATATTTAATTCGAAATTCTTATTTTGCTCTCGTATTTGAATGAATATGGAAAAATATTGTTGGCATGGAGAATTGAACTCATGACACACTTTTAAAAAACATATGACTTCAACCGAGTTAGAGGCTCATTTGATTATATTTTGATAAAATCAACTATTGAGTTACATACTTGTTTCTTTATTTTGGATGACTAAACCTATATAATTCAATATTTATACAGTATAAAATTATTCAAATACTTGGGTAATTAGCTGATTACAATATAATAACTTTATACTCATGTGCAACAATAGGATTATAATTATTTTTTTAATTTATAAATCAAAAAAATAATTTCTTGTTGATAATATATTATCATATTAACTTGTTGATAATATCTTATTGTATAATAATAATTTATTAATTATCAGACTCCGGTAATTAACTTGCTTCGAGATACTAACTTTATACTTGGTAACAACTAAGGGTATAATCAATCTGAGTCGAGTCAAAAACTGTTACGCTCAAACTCGATTAAAATGTTCGGGTTCGTGCACGAACTCGAGTTCAACCGAACCTTAAATTTCAAACGCGAATCTCGGGTCATAAAAAGTTCGATAGGCCCAATTTTTTTAGGAGAAACATATAATTCGAAATTACTATTTTGTGCACGTATTTGAATAAATATGAAAAAATATTGTTGGCTTGTAGAATGAACCTGTGATACATATATCCAAATGTGTGCCTTCAATCAATTGGAGGAGAGGCCCATTTGATTATATTTGATAACATCAAATTCTGATTATATATTTGTTTTTTTCATATTGGATGGTTAAACCTATATAATTTAATATTGATTAAAATGAAATTATTCTAAGACTTGCGTAATTAGCTTACTAAAATATACTTTTTATACCATGTACCAACGTGATTATAACTTTTTTATTTATAAAAAAATTTAGAACTGATAATAAATAACTTTTGATATTATGTTACCATATTAACTTGCTGATAATATATTACCATATAATATAATTTATTAATTATCGAGTCTTGTGTAATTAACTCATTTCAAAATACTAACTTTATAGTTGTTGTACAACATTAAGGCTAAAATCAAGCCGAGCCGAGTCGAAAACTTCAGACTCGAACTCGATTAAAAATGTCTGAGCTCGAGCACGAGCTCGATTCAACCAATCTTAAATCAAGCTTGAAACTCGGTCGTAAATAGTCCGGTCGCCTCAAGTTCGGGTCGAAAGCTTGAATCAATTTCACCAAATATTGGACAAAAACTCGAATATGATTGT
>NW_027420885.1:0-68132 GCF_009905375.1 Apium graveolens | reverse complement strand
TGGATTAAATTATGTGAAAATATCCATAATGCATCCCGACTCGTATCGGAGAAAAAACCGTGTACTAACCCCTTTGAGTTTTCACCCGAAAACTCAATTTCAGCCAAATCGTACTTCGGCTTCTCGTCCGGAGAAATTCCGCGAAATATGGCTCGGTTCAAATTAAAATATCAATATGGATTAAAGTATGTGAAAAGATCCATAATGCATTCCAGAAATCCGAATCATTATCGGAGAAAAAACCGTGTACTTAACCCCTTTGAGTTTCAACCGAAAACTCCATTTCAGCAAAATCGTACTCGGCTTCTCGTTCGATTCCGCAAAATATGGGCTCGTTCAAATTAAAAATAGCAATTAGGATAAAGCTATGGTAAAATATCCATAATGCATCCCGAGCAATATGCGGAAGAAAAAACCGTGTACTAACCCTTTGAGTTTTCACCGAAAACTCCATTTCAGGCCAAATCTACTCGTTCCTCGTCCGAATTCCGCGAAATATGGCTCGGGTTCAATTAGAATATCAATATGGATTAAAGTATGTGAAAAATATCCATAATGCATCCGAGCTCAGGTATCGAGGAAAAAACGTGTACTAACCCCTTGAGTTTTCACCGAAAACTCCAGTTCAGCCAAATCTACTCGTTTCTCGTCCGAATTCCGCGAAATATGGCTCGTTCAAATTAAAATATCAATATGGATTAAAGTATTGAAAATATCCATAAGCATCCGACTCAGTATCGGAGAAAAAACCGTGTACTAACCCCTTTGAGTTTTCACCGAAAACTCCATTTCAGCCAAATCTACTCAATTTCTCGTCCGAATTCCGCGAAATATGGCTCGGTTCAAATGAAATATCAATATGGATTAAAGTATGTGAAAATAATCCATAATGCATCCCGACTCAGTATCGGAGAAAAAACCGTGTACTAACCCCTTTGAGTTTTCAACCGAAAACTCCATTTCAGCCAAATCTACTCAGTTTCTCGTCCGAATTCCGGCGAAATTGGATCCGGTTCAAATTAAAATATCATATGGATTAAAGTATGTAGAAATATCCATATGCTTCCCCGACTCAGTATCTGAGAAAAACCGTGTACTAACCCCTTTGAGTTTTCACCGAAAACTCCATTTCAGCCAAATCTACTCGGTTTCTCGTCCGAATTCCGCGAAATATGGCTCAGTTCAAATTAAAATATCAATATGGATTAAAGTATGTGAAAATATCCATAATGCATCCCGACTCAGTATCGGAGAAAAAACCGTGTACTAACCCCTTTGAGTTTTCACCGAAAACTCCATTTCAGCCAAATCTACTCAATTTCTCGTCCGAATTCCGGGAAATATGGCTCGGTTCAAATTAAAATATCAATATGGATTAAAGTATGTGAAAATATCCTAATGCATCCCGACTCAGTATCGGAGAAAAAACCGTGTACAAACCCCTTTGAGTTTTCACCGAAAACTCCTTTTCAGCCAAATCTACTCGTTTCTCGTCCGAATTCCGCGAAATATGGCTTGGTTCAAATTAAAATATCAATATGGATTAAAGTATGTGAAAATATCCATAATGCATCCCGACTCAGTATCGGAGAAAAAACCGTGTACTAACCCCTTTGAGTTTTCACCGAAAACTCCATTTCAGCCAAATCTACTCAGTTTCTCGTCCGAATTCCGCGAAATATGGCTCGGTTCAAATTAAAATATCAATATGGATTAAAGTATGTGAAAATATCCATAATGCATCCCGACTCAGTATCGGAGAAAAAACCGTGTACTAACCCCTTTGAGTTTTCACCGAAAACTCTATTTCAGCCAAATCTACTAAGTTTCTCGTCCGAATTCCGCGAAATATGGCTCGGTTCAAATTAAAATATCAATATGGATTAAAGTATGTGAAAATATCCATAATGCATCCCGACTCAGTATCGGAGAAAAAAACCGTGTACTAACCCCTTGAGTTTTCACCGAAAACTCCATTTCAGCCAAATCTACTCAGTTTCTCGTCCGAATTCGCGAAATATGGCTCGGTTCAAATTAAAATATCAATATGGATTAAAGTATGTGAAAATATCCATAATGCATCCCGACTCAGTATCGGAGAAAAAACCGTGTACTAACCCCTTTGAGTTTTCACCGAAAACTCATTTCAGCCAAATCTACTCAGTTTCTCGTCCGAATTCCGCGAAATATGGCTCGGTTCAAATTAAAATATCAATATGGATTAAAGTATGTGAAAATATCCATAATGCATCCCGACTCAGTATCGGAGAAAAAACCGTGTACTAACCCCTTTGAGTTTTCACCGAAAACTCCATTTCAGCCAAATCTACTCGTTTCTCGTCCGAATTCCGCGAAATATGGCTCGGTTCAAATTAAAATATCAATATGGATTAAAGTATGTGAAAATATCCATAATGCATCCCGACTCAGTATCGGAGAAAAAACCGTGTACTAACCCCTTGAGTTTTTCACCGAAAACTCCATTTCAGCCAAATCTACTCAGTTTCTCGTCCCGAATTCCGCGAAATATGGCTCGGTTCAAATTAAAATATCAATATGGATTAAAGTATGTGAAAATATCCATAATGCATCCCGACTCAGTATCGGAGAAAAAACCGTGTACTAACCCCTTTGAGTTTTCACCGAAAACTCCATTTCAGCCAAATCTACTCATTTTCTCGTCCGAATTCCGCGAAATATGGATCGGTTCAAATTAAAATATCAATATGGATTAAAGTATGTGAAAATATCCATAATGCATCCCGACTCAGTATCGGAGAAAAAACCGTGTACTAACCCCTTTGAGTTTTCACCGAAAACTCCATTTCAGCCAAATCTACTCGGGTCTCGTCCGAATTCCGCGAAATATGGATCGGTTCAAATTAAAATATCATATGGATTAAAGTATGTGAAAATATCCATAATGCATCCCGACTCAGTATCGGAGAAAAACCGTGTACTAACCCCTTTGAGTTTTCACCGAAAACTCCATTTCAGCCAAATCTACTCGGTTTCTCGTCCGAATTCCGCGAAATATGGCTCGGTTCAAATTAAAATATCAATATGGATTAAAGTATGTGAAAATATCCATAATGCATCCCGACTCAGTATCGGAGAAAAAACCGTGTACTAACCCCTTTGAGTTTTCACCGAAAACTCCATTTCAGCCAAATCTACTCGGTTTCTCGTCCGAATTCCGCGAAATATGGCTCGGTTCAAATTAAAATATCAATATGGATTAAAGTATGTGAAAATATCCATAATGCATCCCGACTCAGTATCGGAGAAAAAACCGTGTACTAACCCCTTTGAGTTTTCACCGAAAACTCCATTTCAGCCAAATCTACTCGGTTTCTCGTCCGAATTCCGCGAAATATGGCTCGGTTCAAATTAAAATATCAATATGGATTAAAGTATGTGAAAATATCCATAATGCATCCCGACTCAGTATCGGAGAAAAAACCGTGTACTAACCCCTTTGAGTTTTCAACCGAAAACTCCATTTCAGCCAAATCTACTCGTTTCTCGTCCGAATTCCGCGAAATATGGCTCGGTTCAAATTAAAATATCAATATGGATTAAAGTATGTGAAAATATCCATAATGCATCCCGACTCAGTATCGGAGAAAAAACCGTGTACTAACCCCTTTGAGTTTTCACCGAAAACTCCATTTCAGCCAAATCTACTCAGTTTCTCGTCCGAATTCCGCGAAATATGGCTCGGTTCAAATTAAAATATCAATATGGATTAAAGTATGTGAAAATATCCATAATGCATCCCGACTCAGTATCGGAGAAAAAACCGTGTACTAACCCCTTTGAGTTTTCACCGAAAACTCCATTTCAGCCAAATCTACTCAGTTTCTCGTCCGAATTCCGCGAAATATGGCTCGGTTCAAATTAAAATATCAATATGGATTAAAGTATGTGAAAATATCCATAATGCATCCCGACTCAGTATCGGAGAAAAAACCGTGTACTAACCCCTTTGAGTTTTCACCGAAAACTCCATTTCAGCCAAATCTACTCGGTTTCTCGTCCGAATTCCGCGAAATATGGCTCGGTTCAAATTAAAATATCAATATGGATTAAAGTATGTGAAAATATCCATAATGCATCCCGACTCAGTATCGGAGAAAAAACCGTGTACTAACCCCTTTGAGTTTTCACCGAAAACTCCATTTCAGCCAAATCTACTCAGTTTCTCGTCCGAATTCCGCGAAATATGGCTCGGTTCAAATTAAAATATCAATATGGATTAAAGTATGTGAAAATATCCATAATGCATCCCGACTCAGTATCGGAGAAAAAACCGTGTACTAACCCCTTTGAGTTTTCACCGAAAACTCCATTTCAGCCAAATCTACTCAGTTTCTCGTCCGAATTCCGCGAAATATGGCTCGGTTCAAATTAAAATATCAATATGGATTAAAGTATGTGAAAATATCCATAATGCATCCCGACTCAGTATCGGAGAAAAAACCGTGTACTAACCCCTTTGAGTTTTCACCGAAAACTCCATTTCAGCCAAATCTACTCAGTTTCTCGTCCGAATTCCGCGAAATATGGCTCGGTTCAAATTAAAATATCAATATGGATTAAAGTATTAGAAAATATCCATAATGCATCCCGACTCAGTATCGGAGAAAAAACCGTGTACTAACCCCTTTAAGTTTTACCGAAAACTCCATTTCAGCCAAATCTACTCAATTTCTCGCCCGAATTCCGCGAAATTTGATCGGTTCAAATTCAAATATCAATATGGATTAAAGTATGTGAAAATATCCATAATGCATCCCGACTCAGTATCGGAGAAAAAACCGTGTACTAACCCCGTTGAGTTTTCACCGAAAACTCCATTGCAGCCAAATCTACTCAGTTTCTCAGTCCAATTCGGCGAAATATGGCTCGGTTCAAATTAAAATATCAATATGGATTAAAGTATGTGAAAATATCCATAATTCATCCCGACTTAGTATCGGAGAAAAAACCGTGTACTAACCCCTTAGAGTTTTCACCGAAAACTCCATTTCAGCCAAATCTACTCGGTTTCTCGTCCGAATTTCGCGAAATATGGCTCAGGTTCAAATTAAAATATCAATATGGATTAAATTATGTGAAAATATCCATAATGCATCCCGACTCAGTATCGGAGAAAAAACCGTGTACTAACCCCTTTGAGTTTTCACCGAAAACTCCATTTCAGCCAAATCTACTCAGTTTCTCGTCCGAATTCCGCGAAATATGGCTCGGTTCAAATTAAAATATCAATATGGATTAAAGTATGTGAAAATATCCATAATGCATCCCGACTCAGTATCGGAGAAAAAACCGTGTACTAACCCCTTTGAGTTTTCACCGAAAACTCCATTTCAGCCAAATCTACTCCGTTTCTCGTCCGAATTCCGCGAAATATGGCTCGGTTCAAATTAAAATATCAATATGGATTAGAGTATTAGAAAATATCCATAATGCATCCCGACTCAGTATCGGAGAAAAAACCGTGTACTAACCCCTTTGAGTTTTCACCGAAAACTCCATTTCAGCCAAATCTACTCAGTTTCTCGTCCCGAATTCCGCGAAATATGGCTCGGTTCAAATTAAAATATCAATATGGATTAAAGTATGTGAAAATATCCATAATGCATCCCGACTCAGTATCGGAGAAAAAACCGTGTACTAACCCCTTTGAGTTTTCACCGAAAACTCCATTTCAGCCAAATCTACTCAGTTTCTCGTCCGAATTCGCGAAATATGGCTCGGTTCAAATTAAAATATCAATATGGATTAAAGTATGTGAAAATATCCATAATGCATCCCGACTCAGTATCGGAGAAAAAACCGTGTACTAACCCCTTTGAGTTTTCACCGAAAACTCCATTTCAGCCAAATCTACTCAGGTTTCTCGTCCGAATTCCGCGAAATATGGCTCGGTTCAAATTAAAATATCAATATGGATTAAAGTATGTGAAAATATCCATAATGCATCCCGACTCAGTATCGGAGAAAAAACCGTGTACTAACCCCTTTGAGTTTTCACCGAAAACTCCATTTCAGCCAAATCTACTCAGTTTCTCGTCCGAATTCCGCGAAATATGGACTCGGTTCAAATTAAAATATCAATATGGATTAAAGTATGTGAAAATATCCATAATGCATCCCGACTCAGTATCGGAGAAAAAACCGTGTACTAACCCCTTTGAGTTTTCACCGAAAACTCCATTTCAGCCAAATCTACTCGTTTCTCGTCCGAATTCCGCGAAATATGGCTCGGTTCAAATTAAATATCAATATGGATTAAAGTATTGAAAATATCCATAATGCATCCCGACTCAGTATCGGAGAAAAAAACCGTGTACTAACCCCTTTGAGTTTTCACCGAAAACTCCATTTCAGCCAAATCTACTCAGTTTCTCGTCCGAATTCCGCGAAATATGGCTCGGTTCAAATTAAAATATCAATATGGATTAAAGTATGTGAAAATATCCATAATGCATCCCGACTCAGTATCGGAGAAAAAACCGTGTACTAACCCCTTTGAGTTTTCACCGAAAACTCCATTTCAGCCAAATCTACTCAGTTTCTCGTCCGAATTCCGCGAAATATGGCTCGGTTCAAATTAAAATATCAATATGGATTAAAGTATGTGAAAATATCCATAATGCATCCCGACTCAGTATCGGAGAAAAAACCGTGTACTAACCCCTTTGAGTTTTCACCGAAAACTCCATTTCAGCCAAATCTACTCGGTTTCTCGTCCGAATTCCGCGAAATATGGCTCGGTTCAAATTAAAATATCAATATGGATTAAAGTATGTGAAAATATCCATAATGCATCCCGACTCAGTATCGGAGAAAAAACCGTGTACTAACCCCTTTGAGTTTTCACCGAAAACTCCATTTCAGCCAAATCTACTCAGTTTCTCGTCCGAATTCCGCGAAATATGGCTCGGTTCAAATTAAAATATCAATATGGATTAAAGTATGTGAAAATATCCATAATGCATCCCGACTCAGTATCGGAGAAAAAAACCGTGTACTAACCCCTTTGAGTTTTCACCGAAAACTCCATTTCAGCCAAATCTACTCGTTTCTCGTCCGAATTCCGCGAAATATGGCTCGGTTCAAATTAAAATATCAATATGGATTAAAGTATGTGAAAATATCCATAATGCATCCCGACTCAGTATCGGAGAAAAAACCGTGTACTAACCCCTTTGAGTTTTCACCGAAAACTCCATTTCAGCCAAATCTACTCAGTTTCTCGTCCGAATTCCGCGAAATATGGCTCGGTTCAAATTAAAATATCAATATGGATTAAAGTATGTGAAAATATCCATAATGCATCCCGACTCAGTATCGGAGAAAAAACCGTGTACTAACCCCTTTGAGTTTTCACCGAAAACTCCATTTCAGCCAAATCTACTCAGTTTCTCGTCCGAATTCCGCGAAATATGGCTCGGTTCAAATTAAAATATCAATATGGATTAAAGTATGTGAAAATATCCATAATGCATCCCGACTCAGTATCGGAGAAAAAACCGTGTACTAACCCCTTTGAGTTTTCACCGAAAACTCCATTTCAGCCAAATCTACTCGGTTTCTCGTCCGAATTCCGCGAAATATGGCTCGGTTCAAATTAAAATATCAATATGGATTAAAGTATGTGAAAATATCCATAATGCATCCCGACTCAGTATCGGAGAAAAAACCGTGTACTAACCCCTTTGAGTTTTCACCGAAAACTCCATTTCAGCCAAATCTACTCATTTCTCGTCCGAATTCCGCGAAATATGGACTCGGTTCAAATTAAAATATCAATATGGATTAAAGTATGTGAAAATATCCATAATTCATCCCGACTCAGTATCGGAGAAAAAACCGTGTACTAACCCCTTTGAGTTTTCACCGAAAACTCCATTTCAGCCTAATCTACTCCGTTTCACGTCCGAATTCCGCTAAATATGGCTCGGTTCAAATTAAAATATTAATATGGATTAGAGTATTAGAAAATATCCATAATGCATCCCGACTCAGTATCGGAGAAAACACCGTGTACTAACCCTTTTGAGTTTTCACCGAAAACTCCATTTCAGCCAAATCTACTCAATTTCTCGTCCGAATTCCGCGAAATATGGACCGGTTCAAATTAAAATATCAATATGGATTAAAGTATGTGAAAATATCCATAATTCATCCCGACTCAGTATCGGAGAAAAAACCGTGTACTAACCCCTTTGAGTTTTCACCGAAAACTCCATTTCAGCCAAATCTACTCCGTTTCTCGTCCGAATTCCGCGAAATATGGCTCGGTTCAAATTAAAATATTAATATGGATTAGAGTATTAGAAAATATCCATAATGCATCCCGACTCAGTATCGGAGAAAACACCGTGTTCTAACCCCTTTGAGTTTTCACCGAAAACTCCATTTCAGCCAAATCTACTCAATTTCTCGCCCGAATTCCGCGAAATTTAGATCGGTTCAAATTCAAATATCAATATGGATTAAAGTATGTGAAAATATCCATAATGCATCCCGACTCAGTATCGTAGAAAAAACCGTGTACTAACCCCGTTTTGTGGATATTTTTCATAATTTGCCCCTATGGATTTATGAAATTGCATCCGCGTCCATTCGGGGTCGTCTGGAAGTGAATCGGAGCTGAAACGAATGAAACTCGGTTTCCGAATAATCCTCGTAGGGGGTAGTACACGAGGTATGGAGCAAAAATTGAGACGACCGGGTTTTTGAAAATCTTTTCATAATTTGTCCCAATGGATTTATCAAATTGCATTCGCGTCCATTCGGGATCGTCAAGAAGTGAATCGGAGCTGAAACGAATGGAACTCGGTTTCTGAATAATCCTCGTAGGGGGTAGTACACGAGTTATGGAGCAAAAATTGAGGCGGCCGATTTTTTGGATTTCTTTTCATAATTTGTCCCTATGGATTTATGAAATTGCATTCGCGTCCATTCGAGGTCGTTCGGAAGTGAATCAGAGCTGAAACGAATGAAACTCGGTTTCCTAATAATCCTCGTATGGGGTAGTACACGAGGTATGGAGCATAAATTGAGGTGGCCCATCTTTTGGATTTCTTTTCATAACTTGTCGCTATGGATTTATGAAATTGCATTCGCGTTAACCCCTTGGAGTTTTCACCGAAAACTCCATTTCAGCCAACTCTACTCGGTTTCTCGTCCGAATTCCGCGAAATATGGCTCGGTTCAAATTAAAATATCAATATGGATTAAAGTACGTGAAAATATCCATAATGCATCACGACTCATATCGGAGAAGAAACCGTGTACTAACCCCTTTGAGTTTTCACCGAAAACTCTATTTCAGCCAAATCTACTCGGTTTCTCGTCTGAATTCTACGAAATATGGATAGGTTCAAATTAAAATCTCAATAAGGATTGAAGTATGTAAAAATATCCATAATTCATCCCGACTCAGTATCGGAGAAAAAACCGTGTACTAACCCCTTTGAGTTTTCACCGAAAACTCCATTTCAGCCAAATCTACACGGTTTCTCGTCCGAATCCTGCGAAATATGGATCGGTTTAAATTAAAATCTCAATATGGATTAAAGTATGTGAAAATATCCATAATTCATCCCGACTCAGTATCGGAGAAAAACCCGTGTACTAACCCCTTTGAGTTTTCACCGAAAATTCCATTTTAGCCAAATCTACTCGGTTTCTCGTCCGAATTCCGCGAAACATGGTTCAGTTCAAATTAAAATATCAATATGGATTAAATTATGTGAAAATATCCATAATGCATCCCGACTCGTATCGGAGAAAAAACCGTGTACTAACCCCTTTGAGTTTTCACCGAAAACTCAATTTCAGCCAAATGTACTTGGCTTCTCGTCCGAATTCCGCGAAATATGGCTCGGTTCAAATTAAAATATCAATATGGATTTAAGTATGTGAAAATATCCATAATGCATTCCGACTCAATATCGGAGAAAAAACCGTGTACTAACCCCTTTGAGTTTTCACCGAAAACTCCATTTCAGCCAAATGTACTCGGCTTCTCGTCCGAATTCCGCGAAATATGGCTCGGTTCAAATTAAAATATCAGTATGGATTAAACTATGTGAAAATATCCATAAGGAATCCCGACTCAGTATCGGCGAAAAAACCGTGTACTAACCCCTTTGAGTTTTCACCGAAAACTCCATTGCAGCCAAATCTACTCAGTTTCTCATCCCAATTCGGCGAAATATGACTCGGTTCAAATTAAAATATCAATATGGATTAAAGTATGTGAAAATATCCATAATTCATCCCGACTTAGTATCGGAGAAAAAACCGTGTACTAACCCCTTAGAGTTTTCACCGAAAACTCCATTTCAGCCAAATCTACTCGGTTTCTCGTCCGAATTTTCGAAATATGGCTCAGTTCAAATTAAAATATCAATATGGATTAAATTATGTGAAAATATCCATATGCATCCCGACTCAGTATCGGAGAAAAAACCGTGTACTAACCCCTTTGAGTTTTCACCGAAAACTCTATTTCAGCCAAATCTACTCAATTTCTCGTCCGAATTCCGCGAAATATGGACCGGTTCAAATTAAAATATCAATATGGATTAAAGTATGTGAAAATATCCATAATTCATCCCGACTCAGTATCGGAGAAAAAACCGTGTACTAACCCCTTTGAGTTTTCACCGAAAACTCCATTTCAGCCAAATCTACTCCGTTTCTCGTCCGAATTCCGCGAAATATGGCTCGGTTCAAATTAAAATATTAATATGGATTAGAGTATTAGAAAATATCCATAATGCATCCCGACTCAGTATTGGAGAAAACACCGTGTACTAACACCTTTGAGTTTTCACCGAAAACTCCATTTCAGCCAAATCTACTCAATTTCTCGCCCGAATTCCGCGAAATTTAGATCGATTCAAATTCAAATATCAATATGGATTAAAGTATGTGAAAATATCCATAATGCATCCCGACTCAGTATCGGAGAAAAAACCGTGTACTAACCCCGTTTTGTGGATATTTTTCATAATTTGCCCCTATGGATTTATGAAATTGCATCCGCGTCCATTCGGGGTCGTCTGGAAGTGAATCGGAGCTGAAACGAATGAAACTCGGTTTCCGAATAATCCTCGTAGGGGGTAGTACACGAGGTATGGAGCAAAAATTGAGACGACCCGGTTTTTGAAAATCTTTTCATAATTTGTCCCAATGGATTTATCAAATTGCATTCGCGTCCATTCGGGATCGTCAGGAAGTGAATCGGAGCTGAAACGAATGGAACTCGGTTTCTGAATAATCCTCGTAGGGGGTAGTACACGAGTTATGGAGCAAAAATTGAGGCGGCCGATTTTTTGGATTTCTTTTCATAATTTGTCCCTATGGATTTATGAAATTGCATTCGCGTCCATTCGAGGTCGTTCGGAAGTGAATCGGAGCTGAAACGAATGGAACTCGATTTCCTAATAATCCTCGTATGGGGTAGTACACGAGGTATGGAGCATAAATTGAGGTGGCCCATCTTTTGGATTTCTTTTCATAACTTGTCGCTATGGATTTATGAAATTGCATTCGCGTTAACCCCTTGGAGTTTTCACCGAAAACTCCATTTCAGCCAACTCTACTCGGTTTCTCGTCCGAATTCCGCGAAATATGGCTCGGTTCAAATTAAAATATCAATATGGATTAAAGTACGTGAAAATATGCATAATGCATCACGACTCATATCGGAGAAGAAACCGTGTACTAACCCCTTTGAGTTTTCACCGAAAACTCTATTTCAGCCAAATCTACTCGGTTTCTCGTCTGAATTCTGTGAAATATGGATAGGTTCAAATTAAAATCTCAATAAGGATTAAAGTATTTAAAAATATCCATAATTCATCCCGACTCAGTATCGGAGAAAAAACCGTGTACTAACCCCTTTGAGTTTTCACCGAAAACTCCATTTCTGCCAAATCTACTCGGTTTCTCGTCCGAATTCTGCGAAATATGGATCGGTTTAAATTAAAATCTCAATATGGATTAAAGTATGTGAAAATATCCATAATTCATCCCGACTTAGGATCGGAGAAAAAACCGTGTACTAACCCCTTAGAGTTTTCACCGAAAACTCCATTTCAGCCAAATCTACTCAATTTCTCGCCCGAATTCCGCGAAATTTAGATCGGTTCAAATTCAAATATCAATATGGATTAAAGTATGTGAAAATATCCATGATGCATCCCGACTTAGTATCGGAGAAAAAACCGTGTACTAACCCCTTTGAGTTTTCACCGAAAACTCCATTTCAGCCAAATGTACTCGGCTTCTCGTCCGAATTCCGCGAAATATGGCTCAGTTTAAATTAAAATATCAGTATGGATTAAACTATGTGAAAATATCCATAATGCATCCCGACCCAGTATCGGCAAAAAAACCGTGTACTAACCTCTTTGAGTTTTCACCAAAAACTCCATTGCAGCCAAATCTACTCAGTTTCTCGTCCCAATTCGGCAAAATATGGCTCGGTTCAAATAAAAATATCAATATGGATTAAAGTATTTGAAAATATCCAAAATTCATCCCGACTTAGTATCGGAGAAAAAATCGTGTACTAACCCCTTAGAGTTTTCACCGAAAACTCCATTTCAGCCAAATCTACTCGGTTTCTCGTCCGAATTTTGCGAAATATGGCTCAGTTCAAATTAAAATATCAATATGGATTAAATTATGTGAAAATATCCATAATGCATCCCGACTCAGTATCGGAGAAAAAACCGTGTACTAACCCCTTTGAGTTTTCACCGAAAACTCCATTTCAGCCAAATCTACTCAATTTCTCGTCCGAATTCCGCGAAATATGTACCGGTTTAAATTAAAATATCAATATGGATTAAAGTATGTGAAAATATCCATAATTCATCCCGACTTAGTATCGGAGAAAAAACCGTGTACTAACCCCTTTGAGTTTTCACCGAAAACTCCATTTCAGCCAAATCTACTCGGTTTCTCGTCCGAATTTTCGAAATATGGCTCAGTTCAAATTAAAATATCAAAATGGATTAAATTATGTGAAAATATCCATAATGCATTCCGACTCAATATCGGAGAAAAAACCGTGTACTAACCCCTTTGAGTTTTCACCGAAAACTCCATTTCAGCCAAATGTACTCGGCTTCTCGTCCGAATTCCGCGAAATATGACTCGGTTCAAATTAAAATATCAGTATGGATTAAACTATGTGAAAATATCCATAATGCATCCCGACTCAGTATCGGTGAAAAAACCGTGTACTAACCCCTTTGAGTTTTCACCGAAAACTCCATTGCAGCCAAATCTACTCAGTTTCTCATCCCAATTCGGCGAAATATGACTCGGTTCAAATTAAAATATCAATATGGATTAAAGTATGTGAAAATATCCATAATTCATCCCGACTTAGTATCGGAGAAAAAACCGTGTACTAACCCCTTAGAGTTTTCACCGAAAACTCCATTTCAGCCAAATCTACTCGGTTTCTCGTCCGAATTTTCGAAATATGGCTCAGTTCAAATTAAAATATCAATATGGATTAAATTATGTGAAAATATCCATAATGCATCCCGACTCAGTATCGGAGAAAAAACCGTGTACTAACCCCTTTGAGTTTTCACCGAAAACTCTATTTCAGCCAAATCTACTCAATTTCTCGTCCGAATTCCGCGAAATATGGACCGGTTCAAATTAAAATATCAATATGGATTAAAGTATGTGAAAATATCCATAATTCATCCCGACTCAGTATCGGAGAAAAAACCGTGTACTAACCCCTTTGAGTTTTCACCGAAAACTCCATTTCAGCCAAATCTACTCCGTTTTTCGTCCGAATTCCGCGAAATATGGCTCGGTTCAAATTAAAATATTAATATGTATTAGAGTATTATAAAATATCCATAATGCATCCCGACTCAGTATTGGAGAAAACACCGTGTACTAACCCCTTTGAGTTTTCACCGAAAACTCCATTTCAGCCAAATCTACTCAATTTCTCGCCCGAATTCCGCGAAATTTAGATCGGTTCAAATTCAAATATCAATATGGATTAAAGCATGTGAAAATATCCATAATGCATCCCGACTCAGTATCGGAGAAAAAACCGTGTACTAACCCCGTTTTGTGGATATTTTTCATAATTTGCCCCTATGGATTTATGAAATTGCATCCGCGTCCATTCGGGGTCGTCTGGAAGTGAATCGGAGCTGAAACGAATGAAACTCGGTTTCCGAATAATCCTCGTAGGGGGTAGTACACGAGGTATGGAGCAAAAATTGAGACGACCCGGTTTTTGAAAATCTTTTCATAATTTGTCCCAATGGATTTATCAAATTGCATTCGCGTCCATTCGGGATCGTCAGGAAGTGAATCGGAGCTGAAACGAATGGAACTCGATTTCTGAATAATCCTCGTAGGGGGTAGTACACGAGTTATGGAGCAAAAATTGAGGCGGCCGATTTTTTGGATTTCTTTTCATAATTTGTCCCTATGGATTTATGAAATTGCATTCGCGTCCATTCGAGGTCGTTCGGAAGTGAATCGGAGCTGAAACGAATGGAACTCGATTTCCTAATAATCCTCGTATGGGGTAGTACACGAGGTATGGAGCATAAATTGAGGTGGCCCATCTTTTGGATTTCTTTTCATAACTTGTCGCTATGGATTAATGAAATTGCATTCGCGTTAACCCCTTGGAGTTTTCACCGAAAACTCCATTTCAGCCAACTCTACTCGGTTTCTCGTCCGAATTCCGCGAAATATGGCTCGGTTCAAATTAAAATATCAATATGGATTAAAGTACGTGAAAATATGCATAATGCATCACGACTCATATCGGAGAAGAAACCGTGTACTAACCCCTTTGAGTTTTCACCGAAAACTCTATTTCAGCCAAATCTACTCGGTTTCTCGTCTGAATTCTTTGAAATATGGATAGGTTCAAATTAAAATCTCAATAAGGATTAAAGTATGTAAAAATATCCATAATTCATCCCGACTCAGTATCGGAGAAAAAACCGTGTACTAACCCCTTTGAGTTTTCACCGAAAACTCCATTTCAGCCAAATCTACTCGGTTTCTCGTCCGAATTCTGCGAAATATGGATCGGTTTAAATTAAAATCTCAATATGGATTAAAGTATGTGAAAATATCCATAATTCATCCCGACTTAGTATCGGAGAAAAAACCGTGTACTAACCCCTTAGAGTTTTCACCGAAAACTCCATTTCAGCCAAATCTACTCAATTTCTCGCCCGAATTCCGCGAAATTTAGATCGGTTCAAATTCAAATATCAATATGGATTAAAGTATGTGAAAATATCCATGATGCATCCCGACTCAGTATCGGAGAAAAAATCGTGTACTAACCCCTTTGAGTTTTCACCGAAAACTCCATTTCAGCCAAATGTACTCGGCTTCTCGTCCGAATTCCGCGAAATATGGCTCGGTTCAAATTAAAATATCAGTATGGATTAAACTATGTGAAAATATCCATAATGCATCCCGACCCAATATCGGCAAAAAAACCGTGTACTAACCTCTTTGAGTTTTCACCGAAAACTCCATTGCAGCCAAATCTACTCAGTTTCTCGTCCCAATTCGGCGAAATATGGCTCGGTTCAAATAAAAATATCAATATGGATTAAAGTATGTGAAAATATCCATAATTCATCCCGACTTAGTATCAGAGAAAAAATCGTGTACTAACCCCTTAGAGTTTTCACCGAAAACTCCATTTCAGCCAAATCTAATCGGTTTCTCGTCCGAATTTTGCGAAATATGGCTCAGTTCAAATTAAAATATCAATATGGATTAAATTATGTGAAAATATCCATAATGCATCCCGACTCAGTATCGGAGAAAAAACCGTGTACTAACCCCTTTGAGTTTTCACCGAAAACTCCATTTCAGCCAAATCTACTCAATTTCTCGTCCGAATTCCGCGAAATATGTACCGGTTCAAATTAAAATATCAATATGGATTAAAGTATGTGAAAATATCCATAATTCATCCCGACTTAGTATCGGAGAAAAAACCGTGTACTAACCCCTTTGAGTTTTCACCGAAAACTCCATTTCAGCCAAATCTACTCCGTATCTCGTCCGAATTCCGCGAAATATGGCTCGGTTCAAATTAAAATATCAATATTGATTAGAGTATTAGAAAATATCCATAATGCATCCCGACTCAGTATCGGAGAAAACACCGTGTACTATCCCTTTGAGTTTTCACCGAAAACTCCATTTCAGCCAAATATACTCAATTTCTCGCCCGAATTCCGCGAAATATAGATCGGTTCGAATTCAAATATCAATATGGATTAAAGTATGTGAAAATATCCATAATGCATCCCGATTCAGTATCGGAGAAAAAACCGTGTACTAACCCCGTTTTGTGGATATTTTTCATAATTTGCCCCTATGGATTTATGAAATTGCATCCGCGTCCATTCGGGGTCGTCTGGAAGTGAATCGGAGCTGAAACGAATGAAACTCGGTTTCTGAATAATCCTCCTAGGGGGTAGTACACGAGGTATGGAGCAAAAATTGAGACGACCCGGTTTTTGAAAATCTTTTCATAATTTGTCCCAATGGATTTATCAAATTGCATTCGCGTCCATTCGGGGTCGTCAGGAAGTGAATCGGAGCTGAAACGAATGGGACTCGGTTTCTGAATAATCCTCGTAGGGGGTAGTACACGAGTTATGGAGCAAAAATTGAGGTGGCCGATTTTTTGGATTTCTTTTCATAATTTGTCCTTATGGATTTATGAAATTGCATTCGCGTCCATTCGAGGTCGTTCGGAAGTGAATCGGAGCTGAAACGAATGGAACTCGGTTTCCTAATAATCCTCGTATGGGGTAGTACACGAGGTATGGAGCATATATTGAGGCGGCCCATTTTTTGGATTTCTTTTCATAACTTGTCGCTATGAATTTATGAAATTGCATTCGCGTTAACCCCTTGGAGTTTTTACCGAAAACTCCATTTCATCCAACTCTACTCGGTTTCTCGTCCGAATTCCGCGAAATATGGCTCGGTTAAAATTAAAATATCAATATGGATTAAAGTACATGAAAATATCCATAATGCATCCCGACTCATATCGGAGAAGAAACCGTGTACTAACCCCTTTGAGTTTTCACCGAAAACTCTATTTCAGCCAAATCTACTCGGTTTCTCGTCTGAATTCTGCGAAATATGGATCGGTTCAAATTAAAATCTCAATAAGGATTCAAGTATGTGAAAATATCCATAATTCATCCCGACTCAGTATCAAAGAAAAAACCGTGTTTTAACCCCTTTGAGTTTTCACCGAAAACTCAATTTCAGCCAAATGTACTTGGCTTCTCATCCGAATTCCGCGAAATATGGCTCGGTTCAAATTAAAATATCAATATGGATTAAAGTATGTGAAAATATCCATAATGCATCCCGACTCAATATCGGAGAAAAAACCGTGTACTAACCCTTTTGAGTTTTCACCGAAAAATCCATTTCAGCCAAATGTACTCGGCTTCTCGTCCGAATTCCGCGAAATATGGCTCGGATCAAATTAAAATATCAATATGGATTAAACTATGTGAAAATATCCATAATGCATCCTGACTCAGTATCGGCGAAAAAACCGTGTACTAACCCCTTTGAGTTTTCACCGAAAACTCCATTGCAGCCAAATCTACTCAGTTTCTCGTCCCAATTCGGCGAAATATGGCTTGGTTCAAATTAAAATATCAATATGGATTAAAGTATGTGAAAATATCCAAAATTCATCCCGACTTAGTATTGGAGAAAAAATCGTGTACTAACCCCTTAGAGTTTTCACCGAAAACTCGATTTCAGCCAAATCTACTCGGTTTCTCGTCCGAATTTTGCGAAATATGGCTCAGTTCAAATTAAAATATCAATATGGATTAAATTATGTGAAAATATCCATAATGCATCCCGATTCAGTATCGGAGAAAAAACCGTGTACTAACCCCTTTGAGTTTTCACCGAAAACTCCATTTCAGCCAAATCTACTCAATTTCTCGTCCGAATTCCGCGAAATATGGACCGGTTCAAATTAAAATATCAATATGGTTTAAAGTATGTGAAAATATCCATAATTCATCCCGACTCAGTATCGGAGAAAAAACCGTGTACTAACCCCTTTGAGTTTTCACCGAAAACTCCATTTCAGCCAAATCTACTCCGTTTCTCGTCCGAATTCCGCGAAATATGGCTCGGTTTAAATTAAAATATCAATATTGATTAGAGTATTAGAAAATATCCATAATGCATCCCGACTCAGTATCGTAGAAAACACAGTGTACTAACCCCTTTGAGTTTTCACCGAAAACTCCATTTCAGCCAAATCTACTCAATTTCTCGCCCGAATTCCGTGAAATTTAGATCGGTTCGAATTCAAATATCAATATGGATTAAAGTATGTGAAAATATCCATATTCATCCCAACTCAGTATCGGAGAAAAAACCGTGTACTAACCCCGTTTTGTGGATATTTTTCATAATTTGCCCCTATGGATTTATGAAATTGCATCCGCGTCCATTCGGGGTCGTCTGGAAGTGAATCGGAGCTGAAACGAATGAAACTCGGTTTCTGAATAATCCTCCTAGGGGGTAGTACACGAGGTATGGAGCAGAAATTGAGACGACCCGGTTTTTGAAAATCTTTTCATAATTTGTCCCAATGGATTTATCAAATAACATTCGCGTCCATTCGGGGTCGTCAGGAAGTGAATCGGAGCTGAAACGAATGGGACTCGGTTTCTGAATAATCCTCGTAGGGGGTAGTACACGAGTTATGGAGCAAAAATTGAGGTGGCCGATTTTTTGGATTTCTTTTCAAAATTTGTCCCTATGGATTTATGAAATTGCATTCGTGTCAATTCGAGGTCGTTCGGAAGTGAATCGGAGCTGAAACGAATGGAACTCGGTTTCCTAATAATCCTCGTATGGGGTAGTACACGAGGTATGGAGCATATATTGAGGCGGCCCATATTTTGGATTTCTTTTCATAACTTGTCGCTATGGGTTTATGAAATTGCATTCGCGTTAACGCCTTGGAGTTTTCACCGAAAATTCCATTTCAGCCAACTCTACTCGGTTTCTCGTCCGAATTCCGCGAAATATGGCTCGGTTCAAATTAAAATATCAATATGGATTAAAGTACGTGAAAATATCCATAATGCATCCAGACTCATATCGGAGAAAAAACCGTGTACTAACCCCTTTGAGTTTTCACCGAAAACTCCATTTCAGCCAAATCTACTCAATTTCTCGTCCGAATTCCGCGAAATATGGACCGGTTCAAATTAAAATATCAATATGGTTTAAAGTATGTGAAAATATCCATAATTCATCCCGACTCAGTATCGGAGAAAAAACCGTGTACTAACCCCTTTGAGTTTTCACCGAAAACTCCATTTCAGCCAAATCTACTCCGTTTCTCGTCCGAATTCCGCGAAATATGGCTCGGTTCAAATTAAAATATCAATATTGATTAGAGTATTAGAAAATATCCATAATGCATCCTCACTCAGTATCGGAGAAAACACCGTGTACTAACCCCTTTGAGTTTTCACCGAAAACTCCATTTCAGCCAAATCAACTCAATTTCTCGCCCGAATTCCGCGAAATTTAGATCGGTTCGAATTCAAATATCAATATGGATTAAAGTATGTGAAAATATCCATATTCATCCCGACTCAGTATCGGAGAAAAAACCGTGTACTAACCCCGTTTTGTGGATATTTTTCATAATTTGCCCCTATGGATTTATGAAATTGCATCCGCGTCCATTCGGGGTCGTCTGGAAGTGAATCGGAGCTGAAACGAATGAAACTCGGTTTCTGAATAATCGTCCTAGGGGGTAGTACAGGAGGTATGGAGCAAAAATTGAGACGACCCGGTTTTTGAAAATCTTTTCATAATTTGTCCCAATGGATTTATCAAATTGCATTCGCGTCCATTCGGGGTAGTCAGGAAGTGAATCGGAGCTGAAACGAATGGGACTCGGTTTCTGAATAATCCTCGTAGGGGGTAGTACACGAGTTATGGAGCAAAAATTGAGGCGGCCGATTTTTTGGATTTCTTTTCATAATTTGTCCCTATGGATTTATGAAATTGCATTCGCGTCAATTCGAGGTCGTTCGGAAGTGAATCGGAGCTGAAACGAATGGAACTCGGTTTCCTAATAATCCTCGTATGGGGTAGTACACGAGGTATGGAGCATATATTGAGGCGGCCCATATTTTGGATTTCTTTTCATAACTTGTCGCTATGGATTTATGAAATTGCATTCGCGTTAACCCCTTGGAGTTTTCACCGAAAACTCCATTTCAGCCAACTCTACTCGGTTTCTCGTCCGAATTCCGCGAAATATGGCTCGGTTCAAATTAAAATATCAATATGGATTAAAGTACGTTAAAATATCCATAATGCATCCCGACTCATATCGGAGAAGAAACCGTGTACTAACCCCTTTGAGTTTTCACCGAAAACTCTATTTTAGCCAAATCTACTCGGTTTCTCGTCTGAATTCTGCGAAATATGGATCGGTTCAAATTAAAATCTCAATAAGGATTAAAGTATGTGAAAATATCCATAATTCATCCCGACACAGTATCGGAGAAAAAACCGTGTACTAACCCCTTTGAGTTTTCACCGAAAACTCAATTTCAGCCAAATCTACTCGGTTTCTCGTCCGAATTCCGCGAAATATGGCTCGGTTCAAATTAAAATATCATTATGGATTAAAGTTTGTGAAAATATCCATAATGCTTCCCGACTCAGTATCGGACAAAAAACCGTGTACTAACCCCTTTGAGTTTTCACCGAAAACTCTATTTCAGCCAAATCTACTCGGTTTCTCGTCTGAATTCCACGAAATATGGCTCAGTTCAAATTAAAATATTAATATGGATTAAAGTATGTGAAAATATCCATAATTCATCCCGACTCAGTATCGGAGAAAAAACCGTGTACTAACCCCTTTGAGTTTTCACCGAAAACTCCATTTCAGCCAAATCTACTCGGTTTCTATTCCGAATTCCGCGAAATATGGCTCGGTTCAGATTAAAATATCAATATGGATTAAAGTATGTGAAAATATCCATAATGCATCCCGACTCGTATCGGAGAAAAAACCGTGTACTAACCCCTTTGAGTTTTCACCGAAAACTCAATTTCAGCCAAATGTACTTGGCTTCTCGTCCGAATTCCGCGATATATGGCTCAGTTCAAATTAAAATATCAATATGGATTAAAGTATGTGAAAATATCCATAATGCATCCCGACTCAATATCGGAGAAAAAACCGTGTACTAACCCCTTTGAGTTTTCACCGAAAACTCCATTTCAGCCAAATGTACTCGGCTTCTCGTCCGAATTCCGCGAAATATGGCTCGGTTCAAATTAAAATATCAATATGGATTAAAGTATGTGAAAATATCCATAATGCATCCCGACTCAGTATCGGATAAAAAAACCGTGTACTAACCCCTTTAAGTTTTCACCGAAAACTCCATTGCAGCCAAATCTACTCAGTTTCTCATCCCAATTCGGCGAAATATGGCTCGGTTCAAATTAAAATATCAATATGGATTAAAGTATGTGAAAATATCCATAATTCATCCCGACTTAGTATCGGAGAAAAAACCGTGTACTAACCCCTTAGAGTTTTCACCGAAAACTCCATTTCAGCCAAATCTACTCGGTTTCTCGTCTGAATTTTCAAAATATGGCTCAGTTCAAATTAAAATATCAATATGGATTAAATTTTATGAAAATATCCATAATGCATCCCGACTCAGTATCGGAGAAAAAACCGTGTACTAACCCCTTTGAGTTTTCACCGAAAACTCCATTTCAGCCAAATCTACTCAATTTCTCGTCCGAATTCCGCGAAATATGGACCGGTTCAAATTAAAATATCAATATGGATTAAAATATGTGAAAATATCCATAATTCATCCCGACTCAGTATCGGAGAAAAAACCGTGTACTAACCCCTTTGAGTTTTCACCAAAACTCCATTTCAGCCAAATCTACTCCGTTTCTCGTCCGAATTCCGCGAAATATGGCTCGGTTCAAATTAAAATATTAATATGGATTAGAGTATTAGAAAATATCCATAATGCATCCCGACTCAGTATCGGAGAAAACACCGTGTACTAACCCCTTTGAGTTTTCACCGAAAACTCCATTTCAGCCAAATCTACTCAATTTCTCGCCCGAATTCCAAGAAATTTAGATCGGTTCAAATTCAAATATCAATATGGATTAAAGTATGAGAAAATATCCATAATGCATCCCGACTCAGTATCGGAGAAAAAACCGTGTACTAACCCCGTTTTGTGGATTTCTTTTCATAATTTGCCCCTATGGATTTATGAAATTGCATCCGCGTCCATTCGGGGTCGTCTGGAAGTGAATCGGAGCTGAAACGAATGAAACTCGGTTTCTGAATAATCGTCCTAGGGGGTAGTACAGGAGGTATGGAGCAAAAATTGAGACGACCCGGTTTTTGAAAATCTTTTCATAATTTGTCCCAATTGATTTATCAAATTGCATTCGCGTCCATTCGGGGTAGTCAGGAAGTGAATCGGAGCTGAAACGAATGGGACTCGGTTTCTGAATAATCCTCGTAGGGGGTAGTACACGAGTTATGGAGCAAAAATTGAGGCGGCCGATTTTTTGGATTTCTTTTCATAATTTGTCCCTATGGATTTATGAAATTGCATTCGCGTCAATTCGAGGTCGTTCGGAAGTGAATCGGAGCTGAAACGAATGGAACTCGGTTTCCTAATAATCCTCGTATGGGGTAGTACACGAGGTATGGAGCATATATTGAGGCGGCCCATATTTTGGATTTCTTTTCATAACTTGTCGCTATGGATTTATGAAATTGCATTCGCGTTAACCCCTTGGAGTTTTCACCGAAAACTCCATTTCAGCCAACTCTACTCGGTTTCTCGTCCGAATTCCGCGAAATATGGCTCGGTTCAAATTAAAATATCAATATGGATTAAAGTACGTTAAAATATCCATAATGCATCCCGACTCATATCGGAGAAGAAACCGTGTACTAACCCCTTTGAGTTTTCACCGAAAACTCTATTTCAGCCAAATCTACTCGGTTTCTCGTCTGAATTCTGCGAAATATGGATCGGTTCAAATTAAAATCTCAATAAGGATTAAAGTATGTGAAAATATCCATAATTCATCCCGACTCAGTATCGGAGAAAAAACCGTGTACTAACCCCTTTGAGTTTTCACCGAAAACTCAATTTCAGCCAAATCTACTCGGTTTCTCGTCCGAATTCCGCGAAATATGGCTCGGTTCAAATTAAAATATCATTATGGATTAAAGTTTGTGAAAATATCCATAATGCTTCCCGACTCAGTATCGGACAAAAAACCGTGTACTAACCCCTTTGAGTTTTCACCGAAAACTCTATTTCAGCCAAATCTACTCGGTTTCTCGTCTGAATTCCACGAAATATGGCTCAGTTCAAATTAAAATATTAATATGGATTAAAGTATGTGAAAATATCCATAATTCATCCCGACTCAGTATCGGAGAAAAAACCGTGTACTAACCCCTTTGAGTTTTCACCGAAAACTCCATTTCAGCCAAATCTACTCGGTTTCTATTCCGAATTCCACGAAATATGGCTCGGTTCAGATTAAAATATCAATATGGATTAAAGTATGTGAAAATATCCATAATGCATCCCGACTCGTATCGGAGAAAAAACCGTGTACTAACCCCTTTGAGTTTTCACCGAAAACTCAATTTCAGCCAAATGTACTTGGCTTCTCGTCCGAATTCCGCGATATATGGCTCAGTTCAAATTAAAATATCAATATGGATTAAAGTATGTGAAAATATCCATAATGCATCCCGACTCAATATCGGAGAAAAAACCGTGTACTAACCCCTTTGAGTTTTCACCGAAAACTCCATTTCAGCCAAATGTACTCGGCTTCTCGTCCGAATTCCGCGAAATATGGCTCGGTTCAAATTAAAATATCAATATGGATTAAAGTATGTGAAAATATCCATAATGCATCCCGACTCAGTATCGGATAAAAAAACCGTGTACTAACCCCTTTGAGTTTTCACCGAAAACTCCATTGCAGCCAAATCTACTCAGTTTCTCATCCCAATTCGGCGAAATATGGCTCGGTTCAAATTAAAATATCAATATGGATTAAAGTATGTGAAAATATCCATAATTCATCCCGACTTAGTATCGGAGAAAAAACCGTGTACTAACCCCTTAGAGTTTTCACCGAAAACTCCATTTCAGCCAAATCTACTCGGTTTCTCGTCTGAATTTTCAAAATATGGCTCAGTTCAAATTAAAATATCAATATGGATTAAATTTTATGAAAATATCCATAATGCATCCCGACTCAGTATCGGAGAAAAAACCGTGTACTAACCCCTTTGAGTTTTCACCGAAAACTCCATTTCAGCCAAATCTACTCAATTTCTCGTCCGAATTCCGCGAAATATGGACCGGTTCAAATTAAAATATCAATATGGATTAAAATATGTGAAAATATCCATAATTCATCCCGACTCAGTATCGGAGAAAAAACCGTGTACTAACCCCTTTGAGTTTTCACCAAAACTCCATTTCAGCCAAATCTACTCCGTTTCTCGTCCGAATTCCGCGAAATATGGCTCGGTTCAAATTAAAATATTAATATGGATTAGAGTATTATAAAATATCCATAATGCATCCCGACTCAGTATCGGAGAAAACACCGTGTACTAACCCCTTTGAGTTTTCACCGAAAACTCCATTTCAGCCAAATCTACTCAATTTCTCGCCCGAATTCCGCGAAATTTAGATCGGTTCAAATTCAAATATCAATATGGATTAAAGTATGAAAAAATATCCATAATGCATCCCGACTCAGTATCGGAGAAAAAACCGTGTACTAACCCCGTTTTGTGGATATTTTTCATAATTTGCCCCTATGGATTTATGAAATTGCATCCGCGTCCATTCGGGGTCGTCTGGAAGTGAATCGGAGCTGAAACGAATGAAACTCGGTTTTCGAATAATCCTCGTAGGGGGTAGTACACGAGGTATGGAGCAAAAATTGAGACGACCCGGTTTTTGAAAATCTTTTCATAATTTGTCCCAATGGATTTATCAAATTGCATTCGCGTCCATTCGGGGTCGTCAGGAAGTGAATCGGAGCTGAAACGAATGGAACTCGGTTTCTGAATAATCCTCGTAGGGGGTAGTACACGATTTATGGAGCAAAAATTGAGGCGGCCGATTTTTTGGATTTCTTTTTATAATTTGTCCCTATGGATTTATGAAATTGCATTCGCGTCCATTCGAGGTCGTTCGGAAGTGAATCAGAGCTGAAACGAATGGAACTCGGTTTCCTAATAATCCTCGTATGGGGTAGTACATGAGGTATGGAGCATAAATTGAGGCGGCCCATTTTTTGGATTTCTTTTCATAACTTGTCGCTATGGATTTATGAAATTGCATTCGCGTTAACCCCTTGGAGTTTTCACCGAAAACTCCATTTCAGCCAACTCTACTCGGTTTCTCGTCCGAATTCTGCGAAATATGGCTCAGTTCAAATTAAAATATCAATATGGATTAAAGTATGTGAAAATATCCATAATGCATCCCGACTCATATCGGAGAAGAAACCGTGTACTAACCCCTTTGAGTTTTTACCGAAAACTCTATCTCAGCCAAATCTACTCGATTTCTCGTCTGAATTCTGTGAAATATGGATCGGTTCAAATTAAAATCTCAATAAGGATTAAAGTATGTGAAAATATCCATAATTCATCCCGACTCAGTATCGGAGAAAAAACCGTGTACTAACCCCTTTGAGTTTTCACCGAAAACTCCATTTCAGCCAAATCTACTCGGTTTCTCGTCCGAATTCCGCGAAATATGGCTCGGTTCAAATTAAAATATCAATATAGATTAAAGTTTGTGAAAATATCCATAATGCATTCCGACTCAGTATCGGACAAAAAACGGGGTACTAACCCCTTTGAGTTTTCACCGAAAACTCTATTTCAGCCAAATCTACACGGTTTCTCGTCTGAATTCCACGAAATATGGCTCAGTTCAAATTAAAATATCAATATGGATTAAAGTATGTGAAAATATTCACAATGCATCCCGACTCAATATCGGAGAAAAAACCGTGTACTAACCCCTTTGAGTTTTCACCGAAAACTCCATTTCAGCCAAATGTACTCGGCTTCTCGTCCGAATTCCGCGAAATATGGCTCGGTTCAAATTAAAATATAAATATGGATTAAAATATGTGAAAATATCCATAATGCATCCCGACTCAGTATCGGAGAAAAAACCGTGTACTAACCCCTTTGAGTTTTCACCGAAAACTCCATTGCAGCCAAATCTACTCAGTTTCTCATCCCAATTCGGTGAAATATGGCTCGGTTCAAATTAAAATATCAATATGGATTAAAGTATGTGAAAATATCCATAATTCATCCCGACTTAGTATCGGAGAAAAAACCGTGTACTAACCCCTTAGAGTTTTCACCGAAAACTCAATTTCAGCCAAATCTACTCGGTTTCTCGTCTGAATTTTCGAAATATGGCTCAGTTCAAATTAAAATATCAATATGGATTAAATTTTATGAAAATATCCATAATGCATCCCGACTCAGTATCGGAGAAAAAACCATGTACTAACCCCTTTGAGTTTTCACCGAAAACTCCATTTCAGCCAAATCTACTCAATTTCTCGTCCGAATTCCGCGAAATATGGACCGGTTCAAATTAAAATATCAATATGGATTAAAGTATGTGAAAATATCCATAATTCATCCCGACTCAGTATCGGAGAAAAAACCGTGTACTAACCCCTTTTAGTTTTCACCGAAAACTCCATTTCAGCCAAATCTACTCCGTTTCTCGTCCGAATTCCGCGAAATATGGCTCGGTTCAAATTAAAATATTAATATGGATTAGAGTATTAGAAAATCTCCATAATGCATCCCGACTCAGTATCGGAGAAAACACCGTGTACTAACCCCTTTGAGTTTTCACTGAAAACTCCATTTCAGCCAAATCTACTCAATTTCTCGCCCGAATTCCGCGAAATTTAGATCGGTTCAAATTCAAATATCAATATGGATTAAAGTATGAGAAAATATCCATAATGCATCCCGACTCAGTATCGGAGAAAAAACCGTGTACTAACCCCGTTTTGTGGATATTTTTCATAATTTGCCCCTATGGATTTATGAAATTGCATCCGCGTCCATTCGGGGTCGTCTGGAAGTGAATCGGAGCTGAAACGAATGAAACTCGGTTTCCGAATAATTCTCGTAGGAGGTAGTACACGAGGTATGGAGCAAAAATTGAGATGACCCGGTTTTTGAAAATCTTTTCATAATTTGTCCCAATGGATTTATCAAATTGCATTCGCGTCCATTCGGGGTCGTCAGGAAGTGAATCGGAGCTGAAACGAATGGAACTTGATTTCTGAATAATCCTCGTAGGGGGTAGTACACGATTTATGGAGCAAAAATTGAGGCGGCCGATTTTTTGGATTTCTTTTTATAATTTGTCCCTATGGATTTATGAAATTGCATTCGCGTCCATTCGAGGTCGTTCGGAAGTGAATCAGAGCTGAAACGAATGGAACTTGGTTTCCTAATAATCCTCGTATGGGGTAGTACACGAGGTATGGAGCATAAATTGAGGCGGCCCATTTTTTGGATTTCTTTTCATAACTTGTCGCTATGGATTTATGAAATTGCATTCGCGTTAACCCCTTGGAGTTTTCACCGAAAACTCCATTTCAGCCAACTCTACTCGGTTTCTCGTCCGAATTCCGCGAAATATGGCTCAGTTCAAATTAAAATATCAATATGGATTAAAGTATGTGAAAATATCCATAATGCATCCCGACTCATATCGGAGAAGAAACCGTGTACTAACCCCTTTGAGTTTTTACCGAAAACTCTATTTCAGCCAAATCTACTCGATTTCTCGTCTGAATTCTGTGAAATATGGATCGGTTCAAATTAAAATCTCAACAAGGATTAAAGTATGTGAAAATATCCATTATTCATCCCGACTCAGTATCGGAGAAAAAACCGTGTACTAACCCCTTTGAGTTTTCACCGAAAACTCCATTTCAGCCAAATCTACTCGGTTTCTCGTCCGAATTCCGCGAAATATGGCTCGGTTCAAATTAAAATATCAATATGGATTAAAGTTTGTGAAAGTATCCATAATGCATTCCGACTCAGTATCGGACAAAAAACGGGGTACTAACCCCTTTGAGTTTTCACCGAAAACTCTATTTCAGCCAAATCTACTCGGTTTCTCGTCTGAATTCCACGAAATATGGCTCAGTTCAAATTAAAATATCAATATGGATTAAAGTATGTGAAAATATCCATAATTAATCCCGACTCAGTATCGGAGAAAAAACCGTGTACTAACCCCTTTGAGTTTTCACCGAAAACTCCATTTCAGCCAAATCTACTCGGTTTCTCGTCCGAATTCCGCGAAATATGGCTCGGTTCAAATTCAAATATCAATATGGATTAAATTATGTGAAAATATCCATAATGCATCCCGACTCGTATCGGAGAAAAAACCGTGTACTAACCCCTTTGAGTTTTCACCGAAAACTCCATTTCAGCCAAATCTACTCGGCTTCTCGTCTGAATTCCGCGAAATATGGCTCAGTTCAAATTAAAACATCAATATGGATTAAAGTATGTTAAAATATCCATAATGCATCCCGACTCAATATCGGAGAAAAAACCGTGTACTAACCCCTTTGAGATTTCACCGAAAACTCCATTTCAGCCAAATGTACTCGGTTTCTCGTCCGAATTCCGCGAAATATGGCTCGGTTCAAATTAAAATATAAATATGGATTAAAGTATATGAAAATATCCATAATGCATCCTGACTCAGTATCGGAGAAAAAACCGTGTACTAACCCCTTTGAGTTTTCATTGAAAACTCCATTTCAGCCAAATCTACTTGGTTTCTCGTCCGAATTCCGCGAAATATGGCTAGGTTCAAATTAAAATATCAATATGGATTAAAGTATGTGAAAATATCCATATTCATCCCGACTCAGTATCGGAGAAAAAACCGTGTACTAACCCCTTTGAGTTTTCACCGCAAACTCGATTTCAGCCAAATATACTCGGTTTCTCGTCCGAATTTTGCGAAATATTGCTCGGTTCAAATTAAAATATCAATATGGATTAAAGTATTAGAAAATATCCATAATGCATCCCGACTCAGTGTCGGAGAAAACACCGTGTACTAACCCTTTGAGTTTTCACCAAAAACTCCATTTCAGCCAAATCTACTCGGTTTCTCGTCCGAATTCCGCGAAATATGGCTCGGTTAAAATTCAAATATCAATATGGATTAAAGTATGTGAAAATATCCATAATGCATCCCGACTCGTATTGGAGAAAAAACCGTGTACTAACCCCTTTGAGTTTTCACCGAAAACCGTATTTCAGCCAAATCTACTCGGTTTCTCGTCTGAATTCTGCGAAATATGGATCGGTTCAAATTAAAATCTCAATAAGGATTAAAGTATGTGAAAATATCCATAATTCATCCCGACTCAGTATCGGAGAAAAAACCGTGTACTAACCCCTTTGAGTTTTCACCCAAAACTCCATTTCAGCCAAATCTACTCGGTTTCTCGTCCGAATTCCGCGAAATATGGCTCGGTTCAAATTAAAATATCAATATGGATTAAAGTTTGTGAAAATATCCATAATGCATCCCGACTCAGTATCGGACAAAAAACCGTATACTAACCCCTTTGAGTTTTCACCGAAAACTCTATTTCAGCCAAATCTACTCGGTTTCTCGTCTGAATTCCCCGAAATATGGCTCCGTTCAAATTAAAATATCAATATGGATTAAAGTATGTGAAAATATCCATAATTCATCCCGACTCAGTATCAAAGAAAAAACCGTACTAACCCCTTTGAGTTTTCACCGAAAACTCCATTTCAGCCAAATCTACTCGGTTTCTCGTCCGAATTCCGCGAAATATGGCTCGGTTCAAATTCAAATATCAATATGGATTAAATTATGTGAAAATATCCATAATGCATCCCGACTCGTATCGGAGAAAAATCCCTGTACTAACCTGATAGGGATAAATAAATTATGATTGTATAATTAAATACTGCATTAATTGTACAAGCTGTGGGCTGCTAGGCCCAATAAAAAGATATATGAAACTCAGACCAGAAAGGTTAAGCCTGATGGACCAGATCAGGCCTGATGGAATAAAAAAGGCCCAAAAGCCCTAATTATTAATTAATTTCGTAATTAATTAATAAGGGAAAAATCAGCTATGGAGAAGAGTCCCGATAAGGATATAAATCCTTATAGATTAGCCTCAAGGGGACCTAAAAGGATAAGGAATCAGCTTCCTACTTCCTAGGACTCCTAAGTCTATCCTAATTCAGAGGCTTGTCCACCAAGTCTCCTATACCAAGTCCAATTCATGGACTCCCACATCTATATAAGGGGCCTCACCCCACAAATCAGAACTACGTTTTTTGGCTTGATTCTCTAATTCACAGAGATACGTAGGCATCTCGTAAAGGCAGATTGAGTCACGAAACACGAGAGCAGCCATTAAAGGCCTTGAGCTCCCGAATCTTAGTATTAAATACAGCAAGTAATAACCTTGATTTCTTATCCATAACATTTGGCGCCGTCTGTGGGAAAGCAATAACAACCATGGCGAGAACACGGAGAACAATTGGAGCTCTAGAGAAAGGAACACCATCAGAGACAACCCAGGTGATTTCATCAACCGTGGAGGTTCCTCCCCATTCAACTTATGCATCTACTCAGGGGGAAGCCCAGACAGGGGCAACTCAACCTCAGCCACAAGGGACAACTCCCCCGACTATTCAAGGTACGAATCCTCAAGTTCAGCAAGTACATATACCTGTGAATTCTCGACCCGTCGGGTATGAATATTCAACTGTTGTTACTACTAACCCCCCTTATGGGATGCCCCTTCACCCTGAGGTTGGAGGAAGCGGATATGCTGGGCGAAGCAAAGCACGAGGGCGGTCGCCCCCCTATATACGAGGTTTGGATCCTATCCCTGAGGATCGGGAATTTTCTGGTCCATACACTGAGAGAGACTCCGAATCTTCGGATGATGAAGTGGCCCCGAGAAGGAGGCGCCCTGGAAAAGAGCCAATAGCCGATGGAAGGCAACGCCCCCAAAGCACCCCAGGGGCGAATCCCCAAGAAGTGCAGGAAAAGATCAGGGCTCATGAGGCTGAAATCCAAAGGCTGAGGCGTGATTTGGAGGCTCACCAAGCCACCAGACCCCACATACCTCCTAGGGGGAGAAATCCTCCTCCTATCATAGACCTGGATGGTCCGGTAAGAAGAAGGGCTGCTGTCCCAAGAACTGATCCGAGCAATCTCCTTCCCCTTGGAGATCCTGATGATCCAACTCCACCCTTCACAGAAGAGATAATGAATGCCCATGTCTCAAGGAAATTCAAGATGCCCACTATCAAAGCCTATGATGGCACGGGAGACCCCGCTAATCATGTTAGGACATTCTCTAATGCACTGCTGCTGCAACCCGTGAATGATGCTATAAAATGTCGGGCCTTCCCTCAAACCCTGTCGGGTATGGCTCAAAGATGGTATAGTCGCCTACCCCCAAATTCTATTGGATCATTCAGAGAACTAAGTCAGGCTTTTATTAAGCAATTCATCAGTGGAAGAGTCCATGAGAAAAGTTCAGCATCTCTTATGAGTCTTGTGCAAGGAGCTAAGGAATCCTTAAGAGATTACCTGAATCGTTTTACAAAGGAGGCTTTAAAAGTCCCAGATCTTGATGATAAGGTAGCCATGATAGCATTGCAACAAGGAACTAGGGATGAGTTTTTTAAGATGTCTTTGGCCAAACGACCCCCTGAGAGCATGTTGCAGCTCCAAGAGAGGGCAGGGAAGTATATCAAGGTTGAAGAAAGTATGAGGAAGACCGTAGTAAGTAATGAGCCCACTGGAGGCAAGAAACGAAAAACTGATTTGGAGTATATCGCTAAGGACAAATATCCTAGAACCGAACAAAACCCTGATTCAACCCCCAAGAAGGGAGGACCTGGGCAAAAGTTCACTGAATACGCTAAGCTGAATGCTCCCAGAAGTCAGATTTTGATGGAGATTGAGAAAGACAGAGATATTCGCTAGCCTAAGCCCTTGAAGGCTGATCCCGCCAAGCTAGATAGGGGCAAGTATTGCAGGTTTCACAAAGATGTTGGCCATGACACCGATGAGTGTAGGCAATTGAAAGATGAAATTGAGTTTTTGATTCGAAAAGGAAGATTGAATAAGTATACTGGAGATGGAGGGGACAGAAATAATAATGGAAGGAAGAACTTTGAAGATCGTAGGAGGGACCAAGATGATCAGGGGCGGAATCCCCAACCTAGAGGACCAGTTATAAACACCATTTATGGAGGGCCGAGACCTCAAGGGCCTGTGATAAACACGATCTTTGGAGGTCCAACTGCTGCTGGATTGTCCAAAAATTCCAGAAAGGCATATACTAGAGAGGTTATGCATATTGTTGGAGAAGCCCCGAAGAGGGCCAGGACAGAAGTAACATTGGCTTTTGATGATTCCGACCTAGAGGGTGTGAAGTTTCCCCATGACGACCCGCTGGTCATAACACCAATAATAGGAAATAGCCCGGTTAAGAGGGTCCTTGTGGATAATGGTGCTTCTGTGGATATCTTGCTCCACGACACCTTTCTAAGGATGGGGTATAACGACTCCCAGTTAACACCAACCGACATGCCGATATATGGATTTGCTGGAGTAGAATGTCCTGTGGAAGGGATAATCAAGTTGCCAACCACCATAGGTACGGAGCCAAGGCAAGCAACGCAGATGCTGGATTTCGTAGTGGTAAAGGCTAGTTCAACTTATAATGCTATCATGGGGAGAACAGGGATACATGCCTTCAAGGCAGTCCCCTCTTCCTACCATTCAGTCATGAAGTTTCCCACCCGAAACGGGATTGGAGAAGAGAGAGGAGATCAAAAAATGGCTAGAAGCTGTTATGTGGCCTCTTTGAGGGCAGATGGAGTCGGGGGGTAGGTTCTTCCTATTGAAGATATGGATGTTCGAGAAAATGATGAGAATAGAGGAAGGCCAGCAGAAGAATTGGTTTCGGTTCCTTTAGATCCCAAGAATCCTGAGAGGATGACTTTCATTGGAGCCACATTAGAGGAGCCCCTTAGAGGGAAGTTAGTGAAATTTTTGCAAGAAAATAGTGATGTGTTTGCATGGTCAGCAGCTGATATGCCAGGCATAGACCCGGAGTTAATTACTCACAAGCTAAACGTGGATCCAAGTCGGAAGACAGTGAAACAAAAGAAAAGAAATTTTGCCCCGGAAAGACAAGAGGCTATAAAGCAGGAAGTGGAAAAGCTCTTAGAGGCTAGTTTTATTGAGGAGATTCAATTTCCGGAGTGGTTAGCAAACCCTGTAATGGTGAAGAAGGCTAATGGAAAGTGGATGATGTGTATAGACTTCACCGATCTGAATGATGCATGCCCCAAAGACTGTTTTCCGCTGCCTAGAATTGATACTTTGATTGATGCCACCGCTGGACATGAGATGCTGAGTTTCATGGATGGGTTTAGCGGATACAACCAGATCAAAATGCATAAAGATGACATTCCAAAGGTATCATTTATCACTGACTTTGGTGTTTATTGTTATCTTGTTATGGCGTTTGGTCTCAAGAATGCAGGAGCCACCTATCAAAGGTTGGTGAATAAAATTTTTAAGGATCTTATTGGGAAGACTATGGAAGTCTATGTTGATGACATGCTAGTCAAGAGTCTAGTAAAGACTGATCATATAACCCATTTGAGGGAAGCTTTTGAGGTCCTGAGGTACCACAAGATGATGTTGAATCCCACGAAGTGTGCTTTCGGAGTAGGATCTGGAAAATTCTTGGGATTGATGGTCTCAAAGAGGGGAATTGAGGCTAACCCCGATAAAATAAAGGCAATCCTGGACATGGAACCCCCAAAAACTGTCAAGGATGTTCAGAAACTCACAGGAAGGGTTGCTGCGCTAGGACGATTCATCTCCAAGTCAGGAGACAAGTGCTTGTCATTCTTCAAGTCATTAAAGAACATTAAAGACTTTGTATGGAGTGAGGAAAATCAGAAGGCATTTGAAGAGTTAAAGAAGTATATGGGCCAGGCCCCGTTGTTGGCCAAGCCAGTTCTGAGTGAAGTTTTATTCTTGTACTTGGCTGTTTCAGAAAGCGCCTTGAGCGCGGTGTTGGTTAAGGAGGAACTGAAAGTCCAGAAACCCGTATACTATGTCAGCAAAATTTTGCATGGTGCCGAGTTAAATTATTCAGCCATTGAGAAATTCGCTTTAGCCTTGGTAATGGCTTCAAGAAAGCTGCGTCCTTATTTTCAAGCTCACCAAATTGAAGTGCTACAAATCAGCCACTGAGAAATATCATTCACAGTCCCAAGGCAAGTGGGAGACTGATTAAGTGGGCAATAGAGTTGGGAGAGTTCGATCTCAAGTATAAGCCACGTACGGCCATAAAAGCCCAGGCACTAGCTGACTTCGTGGTGGAATGTACCATACCCAACCAAGAAGTCGGGGGGCAGGAAGATACCATACCTCAAGACAAGGGAGTCGACAATGGGGACAAGGAGAAAGAATATTGGGTTCTCTATTTTGATGGAGCATCAAAAACAAATTCCAGTGGAGCAGGGTTGGTTTTGCAAAGCCCTGATGGATTCTTAATTGAGTATGCCATGAAGCTAGACTTCCCAACCACAAACAATGAGGCAGAGTATGAAGCCCTGATTGCTGGCCTTGGTCTAGCTGGGACACTTAGAGTCAAAAACTTAAAGGTCCGTGGAGACTCGAAGCTGATCATATCCCAGGTAAAGGGAGAATTTGAGGTAAGAGATGATACGATGGCTAAGTATGTTCGCCTAGTAAGGGCTGTGATGACCCAATTTAATGAATGCCATGTTGAACACATTCCAAGGGAAGAAAATGCTAAAGCAGATGCGCTATCAAAGTTTGCTTCATCTGAGATTGAAGAAAGTTCAGGGAGTGTGTACTTTCGTGTTTTGAAGACACGAAGCATAGATGTTAAGCTTGTGGCTCCCGTAGGCTTGGGGACGTCATGGATTGATCCCATCAAGGCTCACATTCAGACCGGTTGGTTGCCAAATGATGCAACTGAAGCACGGAAGTTAACTGTTCGGGCACTAAGGTACTCTTTGATAGATGGGATTCTTTACAAAAGATCTTTCGTGGTTCCCTACTTGAGGTGTCTCAGGCCCGATGAGGCACGCTTGGCTCTTGAAGAAGTGCATGAAGGTATTTGTGGACAACACTTGGGGGGCAGGGCCTTGGCTCATAAGATAACCCGTTTAGGCTTCTATTGGCCAGAAATGATGGCTGATGCCAAAGAATATGTAAAGAAGTGTGATCGCTGTCAGAAACATGCACCAGTGGCCAGACAACCCCCGAGATGCTGACCTCTATTAACTCACCTATTCCCTTTGCTATGTGGGGGATGGATATTCTAGGGCCTTTTCCTATGGCCACAGCACAAAGGAAGTTTCTGATTGTAGCCATTGATTATTTCACTAAGTGGATTGAAGCCAAGCCCTTGGCCAAAATCACAACTCAACAGGTTGCACAATTCCTGTGGGAAAACATTATGTGCCGATATGGAATTCCCCGTATCCTCGTCACTGACAATGGAACACAATTCAACAACGAGGAATTCAAGAAGTATTGCGAAGAAAATGAAATTGAGTTACGGTTCACCTCTGTGGCTCACCCGCAAGCCAATGGGCAAGCGGAGGTAGCAAATCGGATAATCCTGGATGGACTAAAGAAGAGAATCGAAAAGTCAAGAAATAATTGGGTGGATGAGATACTTCCCATATTATGGGCCTATAGGACTACCTGTAGAGTCACGACAAATGCAACTCCTTTCATGTTGGCATATGGGGCAGAAGCAGTAGTTCCCGTGGAGATATCACATTCCTCTCCAAGGATTCAGGCTTTTGATGAAAAAGAAAATGAGGAAGGGCAGAAGTTATGTAATAACCCCAAAATTTTTCAACTTTTTGTAACCCTTGTGAATAGTGTTTTAGCTGAATGAGAAAACTTTTCACGCCACACTATGTAGGGGTTCTGTTATGGATATTCTGGGATTTTATTAGTACTCTATGAAGTATATAAGTGTATGTAAATATCGTCAGAACCCAATTCCGAACACTTTGGTTTTTCCCGGAAATCCATAAGATACGGAGAGAATTGAGTATAAGGTAACAGGATAAAAAGGATTTAAATTAAAGGATTATAATAGAGGATCATAAAAAGGAATATAATGTATTGAGAAAGGTTAAGGGAACCTAAGTAATAAGATCCCGGGTATGATCCTTCAAACGATAAACGAGAACGAAAGTTAAGCGAACCGTATAACAGATCAGCGGTCATTAGGCAAACGATTAGGAAGTTAATCAAAGGGATTAATGGGAGTGATGTCATCCAACCAATAGAAAGAAGACAAGGAAGGAAGGATGACATCATGGGGATGAGGTAAGCATGACATGGGAAGAAGGGAGGTGTGGTTGATTAAGGACCACACAAATTCAAGGGCAAGGTAGTAATTTGCTAAATCAAAAACAAAACCAAGCCAACCAAGCTAGCAAATCATTTCATCAAAAAATCAAAAAAATCAACCAAGGCATTTGTTCATCACCTAGCTCTCGGCTTTTTACACTTTTTCAAGGCTAAAATTTTCAAAATCAAGATCCAAGCATCCTTAATTGGTAAGAAAATTCCCTAACCATCTTTATGCTTAGTTATGGCTATATCATGAGTTTAAGCCATTAATTCTTTCTCTAGCTTCTTCATTTAATCAATGAAGAAGACAATGAATAGTGTTTTCAAGTTTTTAACTTGAACTTTTTCTTGTTTTTCTTGAAGATCCAAGCTTTCCTAAGGCTTCTCCAAGCTTCTTAAGGCTTCCTAGCTCCACCCACCAATCCAAGGAAGGTATACCATTTTCAAACCCTAGGTTCATATATATTATAAGGTGATTTTGATGAGTAGGATGTTATTGTAGTTGTTGTTATGATTAGAGTTTGAGATTTGGAATGGTAGTGAAATGAAATGGTAATTTTGTGGTTTTGATTTAAAGAAACTTAAGTATGATTAAAGTTAGGTTTAAGCATAAGTATGAAAGATTAAATTGAATTGGTTGGGGTTGTTATGATGTGATAAGGATGGAGGATGGTTGTATGTTGGATTTGAGGTTGATTTGGGTTGTTTGTGAATGGGTTAAAATTTGGAAATCACGTAAACATAGCCGTCGTAACGTCCGATTTTCTTTGGACTGTTTTTGTGCATAGCATTAGGACCCGAGAACCCCCTGCTAAATTGTGACCACTGCCATGTTTAGATAGCTCATGTTACGAGCTTCGTTTTGATATGTAGTTCGTTCGATTCCGATTTACGGTTTAAGAGAAACGACCGTTTCAAGTAACGACGTTTCGCGAACGAAACTTTTTCCCTCGCCTTACTTTGAAACATAGGTTAAAGACCAAAAAGGGTTAATTAATGTGTGAAACATTTATGGTAAGTGTGTTAGGCAGTTGGTAAGTCATTCGCGAAGGAATCGCTTTAAAACTCGTAAAGATTAAATTATTAAAAATGATGGAGCCGAGGGTACCCGAGTGACTTAAGCAAATCGGTGAGCGCAAAACAAGCGTTAGAGTCTAAGTTAGTTAAAGTATAGATTTACAAGTGATTTTGGTTTAATTCCAACTTACTTGTTGTTTATAGGTTACCAGACTCGTCCCGAGCCTTTCTCACCCCCAAGTTGTAATAACCCCAATTTTTGGAAATTTTTGAAACCCTTATGAATAGTGTTTTTGCTGAATGAGAAAACTTTTCATGCCACACTATGTAGGGGTTCTGATATGGATATTCTGAGATTTTATTAGTACTTTATATGGGATATAAGTGTATGTAAAGATCGTCAGAATCCAAATCCGAACACTTTGATTTTTCCCGGAAATACCCTAGATGCGGAAAGAATTGAGTATAAGGTAACAGGATAAAAAGGATTTAAATTAAAGGATTATGATAGAGGATCATAAAAAGGAATATAATGTATTGAGAAAGGTTAAGGGAACCTAAGTAATAAAATCCCGGGTATGATCCTTCAAACGATAAACGAAAACGAAAGTTAAGCGAACCGTATAACAGATCAGCGGTCATTAGGCAAACAATTAGGAAGTTAAGCAAAGGGATTAGAGGAAGTGATGTCACCCAACCAATGAGAAGAGGACAAGGAAGGGAGGATGACATAGCAATGTGATGTAAGCATGACATAGGGAAGGAGGAGGTGTGGTTGGTTTATAACCACACAAATAAAAGGTTATTAAGGTAATTAACCAAAAACAAAACAAAAAACAACCAAGCTAAGCCAAACAAATCAAAAAACACAAAATCATTTCATTCTCATCATCTTGCTCTCGGCTTTTCATCTTTTTCAAGGGCAAGAATTTCAAAAATCAAGTTCCAAGCATTGTTAAATCACAAGGTAATTATCTAAGCTTCCTTGTACATAGATATGGATATGCTATAAGTTTAAGCTCCTAATTCCTTCACAATCTCTTCCAATAAATCAAGGAAGAAGATGGTGAATAGTAACCTTCAAGAAATAACTTTAGTTTTCTTGAATTTTTATGAAAGATTAAGGTTATACAAGCAAGGATCAAGGTTCTTTTAGACATTCAAAGCTCTTGGGTTGTGTTAGGAAGCTTCAAGGAGGTATAAAACAACTTTCACCTTTAACTTATAGTTTGAACTTTGAGTTTTGATGAGTTTATGGATGGATTAATGTATATATAGAAATATCCATGTATGTATAGCAAGATCCATGTATGTTAGATAGTTTGGTTGGATTTGTGGTGATTTTGGATATGAATCTTGGTTAATGGTTAATGAATCTTAAGTTATGGTTAGTAGATCATGTTTGTGGTTGAATAAGTTGGAAAACCTTGAGATTATGGACTGACTTTGCCTTGATATAAGTTGTGTTTGATGTATTGATGATGGTTGGGTGGTTTGTAGTGAATTGGTAAAGAATTGGAGTGGTATAAATATTGGTAATCGCGTAAACATAGCCGTCGTAACGTCCAATTTTCTTTGGACTGTTTTTGTGCATAGCATTAGGACCCGAGAACACCCTGCTAGATTATGACCACTGCCATGTTTGTATAGCTCATGTTACGAGCTTCGTTTTGATATGTAGTTCGTTCGATTCCGATGCACGGTTTAGGAGAAACGACCGTTTCAAGTAACGGCGTTTCGCGAATGAAACTTTTTCCCTCGCCTTACTTTGAAACATAGGTTAAAGACCAAAAAGGGTTAATTAATGTATGAAACACTTATGGTAAGTGTGTTAGGCAGTTGGTAAGACACTCGCGAAGGAATCGCTTTAAAACTCGTAAAGGTTAAATTATTAAAAATGGTGGAGCCGAGGGTACCCGAGTGGCTTAAGCGAATCAGTGAGCGCAAAACAAGCGTTAGAGTCTAAGTTAGTTAAAGTATAGATTTACAAGTGACTTTGGTTTAATTCCAACTTACTTGTTGTTTATAGGTTACCAGACTCGTCCCGAGCCATTCGTAATCCCAGTCGCTCAGGCAAGTTTTCTACCCGTTATACTGTTGCTGTGATGTAAATATATGTATATGCATTATCTTGTGATATTGCATGATTGTTATTAGCAAATTTTGCGATATATTGGAGCATGCTAATATGGTATATATGCATGTCTGTTTCGTAATCTGGTTATCTATCTGTTGATTTCAATGCTTATAGTTGCATAATACCTATGCTAGAAATAAGCAAGTAGTTGCGTATACCCTTAGTATAGGGGATAAAAGGTGAACATATTTCTAAACCGGGAGTCGATGTTCCCGAGTATATTATATATATATATATTTATTTATATATATATATATATATATATATGGATATAGTTTTTAAAACTATTAATCGAATAAGGTTTATTCGATAACTTTAACTTTATTTTATTATTGAATATTATTTCGAATATTATTCGAAGGCGTATGACTCCTTTACATTATTTATTGAATATTATTTGAATATTCATTTGAGGATGTATGACTCCTTTATTTTATTTAATGAATATTATTTATAATATTCATTCGAGGTATTATGACTCAGCTTATTTTATTTATTGAATATTATTTGAATATTCATTTGAGGATCTATGACTCCGATTATTTGCTGAGATATATTCTTTATTTTATTAAAGAATAAGGTGTCGATAATCAAACTTATTTTTGATTATTCAAATAAAGATATTACTTTCGTATAAGTATATCTTTGATTATTTGCTATTCATTTCAAGTATAAGTTTTAATACTTCTACTTCAATTATTTTATAAAGATTATTTTTTATGGGAATATTATTTAAATAATAATATTCAGACATTTTCTAAATATTCCGGGGACTGATTTACTTCATTAAATCAGTTTTACTCCAAACACTCTTTAAAGTGTTTTCGAGTCTTTAAAATGATTTTCAAAAGTTAGAGCGGATCCCAAAACTATTTTTATATTTAAGATCTTCCTTTTAAAAAGGGGATTTAAATACTCGCTCAAAACCTGGGGGATCCGGCTCGGTGGTGTGTTTTATATTCGCAACAAGGTTGCTGTCTTGGTAAAAGAGTTTTTGATTACTTACCCAATATTCGGGAAGTAAAATTCTTGGAACAAGTTAATCCATTAACAGGCATCGCCTGGGAAATATCGGTGAGTTTTCCTTTCCAACTAGGTACGACTTCTTGGTGGAGCCGTATCAACAAGTTTCTACTTGGGGAAAGGGGGAAACGAGCTTTACGTTTCAGAGTCATGGATTTCATCTGAACTAGGAGTGGCGTAAGTGGTCGAGTAGCGCCGGCCCAGCCTTATTATATTGGCCCAAATGGCCTGGAAGTTCCGCTAAGGCGGTCCATTCCTTAGGAGTTCAGTGTTCGGTTGACAAGTAAATCCGACAGGTTCTCCTCTACATGTAGAAAATGGTGGGGTTGTACTACTACGACTGATCATCGTAAGTGGTCTTCCTGGCGCGGCAAACTCCCGTAATGAGTTCATCATCCAATTGGATATTTCTGCAACACTACCCAGAGCATTTCGATAGAAAGGCTACGGTTGGGCGATTGTTGAGTGTTGGCAGGGTCAAGTTTTCAAAATGATGTTTGCATCAAATGAAGTATCTCGTAACTTCATTTTATTTTGATGATATTTTAAAGATTTAATCTATTCAAATCTTGTCTTGTAGTCTCATCTATGTGATGAACTGTTGAAAGCTCATTATACTTTGAACAGTGGTAGTTCAAGTAGCTTTATAAATGATATAAGTATAGTGAAGTATTTGGTAACTTCATCCCTTGTTTCTACTTATATCTAGTAAGTAATTATCTTACTCGTGATAAAAGATTCTAGTAAGTATCCATTTAGATACTTATATTATTGTTATCACTACATATTATCTTGCGAGCTGTAAGGCTCACTCTTGCTTTATTTCTTCATCACACAACAACAGTTAGGAAAGATGGCCAGACTCCAGCAGACCCAGCGCAAGCGCGTGGGAAGCATCCCGCGTCTTCCCGATGATGTTGTGGCTGCTATAGCTGCAGAGGTAGATCTATTGGTAGATCAGGCATTCTATTTTTGAGAATCAAATTATGTATAATTATAACTTGTGGCAGATAATGGCAATTAACTGTAAATTTATCAAGTAATCATTTTGGGTTGTAATAACTTTTAAATTGTGGATTCAAAGACTTGTACTTATTTAAATTTCATCTCTGAGACTATAACGGGTTGTGGTGTGTGTTAGTGTGGGGTCACAGCATAAGGTTATTATTATTAATTAAGTGAAGTGATATTGTGGAAAGAAAGACCGTGACGACCCGGATCCCAGACCCCGGATCTGGGGGTGTTACAGAAATGGTATCAGAGCCAAGCGTTATAAACCTCAGAGATGATGGGACGTTAAGATAATAAGATTCACTAAGATAATAAGAACTCTTGCCAAGTTCATAGTCGGGCTACCTAACGTAGTACTGACGGTTAAAACCCTTATGGGAACCCTTATAAATATCGTGATAGGAGCGTAGTTCGTTATCGTATATGGTAGCGGGACTCCGAACCCTGAAGTTGAGGAACATCAACGCGATGATGTTTTATTAGTTATTGGAGATCAGATTGTGGATCCGATAGAGTGTCCTAATGCAGGACCGGATGATGTTGATATTGAGGATGTTGTCCTAGTAGGGATAGTTGTTGAGAAGGACCCCATGGAGGATCCTGACAGGATTGGATAAAGGACCACTGATGAATTGATGACCATGGTTTGGTCGACTACCAGAGGTAGGATTGGTCGGTCACTACCGGAGGTTCGTTCAAGTTGTAAAGATAGTAGCCCCTTTAACGCGGCTTACTCGTAAGACTGAGAAGTTCGAATGGACAGAGAAATGCGAGAACAGCTTTCAAGAACTGAAGCAGAGGTTGGTGATGGCCCCTATGCTGGCATTGCCGGATGGAAAAAGGAGATTTTGTGATTTGTAAGTGACGCTTCGCATAAGGAATTAGGGTGCTTCTTAGCACAGCAAGATAATCGCGTCTGCGTCAAGACAATTAAGGTAATATGAAATTTGATATCACCGCCCATGAGCTTAGGCTCGTGGCAATAGTTTTACCCTAAAGATTGGAGGCACTACTTGTATGGAGAGAAGTACGAGAATTACCTAAGCCATAAGTGCTCTAGTACATTCTTACGTAGAAAGAGCTCAACATACGCCAGAGGAGGCGGTTAGAGCTAATCAAGAATTATGATTGGCAGATTCTTTATCATTCGGGGAAAGCCAATATGGTGGCTGATGCCCTTAGTAAAAAGGAGAGACTCAAGATGATAATGTCTTTTGGAGAGTTTATAAGAGATTTTGAGAAAATGGAAATAGTAGTGAAGGTAACCGGAGCCGGTACCGAAAAGCTGTTTGAGATTGCAATACAGCCCGAATTATTGGAAAAGATCATATTGTGCCAGAAAAAGTTATGAATAAAGGCAGAGAGCCAACAAATAGATAAGAGGTTAATATCGAGAAAGATGATAAGGGAATAATGAGGTATTCCTATAGAATTTGGGTTCCGAAAGTTCAAGAGCGTAAGGATGAGATCTTAGATGAAAGCTAGTTTGAGGAATAAGATTTAGAGCAAACCCTGAATGTGATAGTCAGGGAGGACGCCATCAAGATAGAAGGAACCCATAACATAATGAAGTGGAAAATGAGGATTTTAACGTATAAGATAACCCCAAGTATGGGGAGTAGGAAGAAATATTTAGACTGAGAAAACAAAAGTCGAGCGAGATAAGGAGACCCGAGACGGTACTCCTATACGGAAATTCATGGACCTGTCTAGACAGAACTTAGACTATTATCCCCAACCACCACCTTGAGGAAACAATGTGGTGTGAAATTCTTTCAGGACCTCTAAGTCGCTAAGCTCTTAGAGTTCCAAGGAACAAGCTGGCCCAATCGAGGCAAGAGCCTGGCTAAAGGAAATATAGGAATCATTTGAGATTCTAAATGATTGACGAATCTCAACAGGACTGTTTTGTCACTTACCCTCCTAAGAGAGAGACCACCCGCTGGTGAAAGACCAAGAAAGGCACGGAGCCAGAGGTTAGAATAAACTGATTTAAGTTCAGTCAATTGTTTTCGGGAAAGTAATTCCCAAAGATAAGGAGATAGTGTAAAAGCTTTGGAGCTAGAACAAAGGCAGACGAGTATGATAAATTATGAATCTAAGTTGTAAAAGTTGTCAAGATTCGTTCTGAGGACACGAATCCAGAATGACGGGATGTTTGAAATCAATGCTTATATTATGATTGGTTTGTGAAATAATGATAAGAGAAAGGAAAATAAAAAGAAACTGAAGTGGAAAGGAATATAAAGGCAATAGAGTTTGAGGAATGATAAGGGATTTGGGTATGAGGAAACCCTAAAGACTCATAGCAATAGAAATAGAAAAGTATGTAATCGTCAGGATGATGATCCACCATGAGTTAAAATTGATGGTTGAAGGCATAAGAGATACATATATTGTACCCCCTTTAAGTTGGGAGGATTCAAGGAAACCTTGAGATAGTTCGAAGGATAAATATTGAGACACGGATAGACTGAGGAGACAAGAAAGTAAGAAATCAGGAAAAATTGGATGAAGGAAGTGACCTTCAATAATGTGAAATGTAAGACCGGTGGCTCGATACCCAGAAAGGGAGACACCAGGTATGAGAGATATCCCAACATTGAGGTGACTGTTGAGAAACAACAAAAGTAAATAAGGAATTATTAAGAAGAAGTTCACGTTGAACACGACCAATATCTTCCAGAACATCCTTGTTATCTTTACCAAATTAGGCAAGACAAGCGGATAACCGTTGTTATCTTTTGGAGGCCATATGGATTGACCTCAATATGAATAAGGATGCTATTATAAAGTTAGGTATAGACTATCAAGGTGGGAATGATGAATATGATAATCTATCAGGGATATATGACTTTATTTATCCATGGAAGGATGCTTGTACCTTTTTAAAGGTGGAATTAAGGATAGAACATCGGTAACTTAAAACGAATCCTAGGGGAATGCATAAAGGTTGGCATTTCACCCTTAATAGGGATAGTATGAGTTTTGACAGTATGATTGGGAAAGGGTTAAGGTAACAACAACCTTTAAGAATCAGTGGAGAAATTTTTTCAGAAGAATATAGACAATGGTTCTAGTATTAGTAAATGGTATTGTGATATGCCCTGTATCTAGGGAATACAGGAGGAACGATTGAAGGATAACCTTAGAGGTTTTACAAGGAGAAAGGTAATATTCAAAATTCTCAAGAACAAAAATGTTGATAAAGGAAATATGACGTAATTATAATGATGCCAAGGGGGGTACATGTTAAACCACGAGAAAGTATGGATCGAACCAGTAAAGGTCGAAATTATTCAGGGCAATTAGGACTTAAGATAAAAAGATGTTCTAAGTATGATTGAGAGTCAGTCGTGACAGTGATTAACCTCTAAAGACTGAGGCAATAACTTATGGAAAAATGGTGATATTTTTTTTCTCTCTCATCAGATTTTAAGGAAAACATCTTCACTCAAGCAGTGATCGGAAATAAGGTAGAAAATTTATTTGGAGGTGGTTAAAAAGACATTGACTGTAAGGAAATTTTACTATCAGGAAAGGCCAAAGAGGTGGCCGACACTTTAAAGGTAAGTGGATAATTATAGGCGCGTGTGCCAAAAGAAAACAGTGATGATGGTTAAAAATGTGAAGGTTGAATTATGGTTTGGAAGATTGACATTCCTTCTGATGACTGTGCAATACCCAATCGTAATAGTAATTGGTAAAGGTTTAATTCGTGTAATCGCCATGAACGGGCTATCTATCTTAGGAGGTCCTATCTTGGGATAAGCCAGGACCATGTTTCCAAAAGGACTAGACGAACCTTTGAGTTAAGTCTCCTATTAAAGGCATATGATTAAGAATGGTATTAACCTGCTATCGTTGCTTTGATTGAAACTCTTCTGCAATTTTATCTGCTTCATGTCATGAAAGTACGCCAGAGTTTGGAGTGTTCTTCATGAATTATGATTGGTGGTTATGTTAACTCCTTAGGAGAATTAGATATGATATGTATGGACTCCGTATGGTTAGCTATTAAGACTTCATGAAAAACGAATGACGACAGTAGGTCAGTGGTGGACCATAATAATGCAGCAATGATTCTGCGAGTAATGAGCTGATTACAACCGTGAGAGTTGTATTGGAATGGATGTTGAGATTGAGTACCACTAATCGGGTCGTGGTAGTGTATAAGTTATCAATGATAGACTAATTAAGTAGAGTATCTACCTATTGAATATTTATTCCCTCTTATGAAAAGAGAGTCGTATTACTATATGAGGAAGGTTGCGGTGCAAGCATAGAATTCTATTAACGATGATGTCTAGAATGAGATCCCAGGTTCGATTTTCGATGTCGAGGGAGTTTCAAAGGTAATTGTGTATAAGCTCGAGGAAGGGCATGGGTCCATAGAATGATGGACGGGATAGCGAAAATATTTAGGCACGTGAAATACGATGCTATAATACTTGATGTTGATATAAATACATATATGTTTTGTTCTCCTATGACAAACCTCTATAGTTCAGAGGTAGATTCCAAGCCAGATATTTTGTGGCAGTATATTTTTTCATATATACAATTCTCTTCAGTTCGTTCTTTTCTCTTCTTTTCATTTCATGTAAGCTGAGAAGAACAACCCTTCCAGAAAGGGGAGGTATTGCCGAATGACTATCTATCTGTGTGATAGAAGCCTAGTAGGATACCAGCTATTGTTTAATTGCTTGTCAAGTACTAAAGGCTGGCCACCTTCTGTACTAACTATGCGATATAACAAGTGTTCATGATCTTAGTGATCTCTCAACAAATTCCTTTACTTCTATTTGATTGATCAAATTTTGGAAAATAGAAGCAACTGAAAAAGGAGTAATAAAGTGGTGGTAGTATGCGGAATGGGAACACATTCGTGATACTAAGGTTGACGTGGTTATTAAAAGGTTATAGAACGCTAACGAGCAAAAGTATAACCAGTATAATATTAGGAACGGAAGGTAGTAGCGATTACGAACTGGAAAAGAATGGGTATTGAGAAGCAGAAGCTCTAATGTTAAAAGCAATAATGAGAGTCTGTGCAATAGACTTGAAAGAATTTGGAATGATCACTTAATTCGGATTGAGTTATCTTACGACAATAGATCATATGTCATTATCGAGATGTCGCCTTATGAGATCATTGAGGGAAGACAATGTCGATCTCCCTTATGTTAGGATGAAGTTGTAGAGCGCAAGATGCTCGGACCCGCAGTAGTCCAAAGGACCAAGGATATGATAGATCGAATCAGAGGACGGCTGGTAGTAGCCCAAGATGGACATGATAAGTATGTTGATTTGACACGAAAGGATAAAGAGTATGAAATAGGGAACCTAGTAATGTTATAGGTATCCCTTGGAAAGGATTGATGAGGTTCGGAAAGAAAGGAAAGCTAAGTCTACAATTTGTTGGACCCTTGGATATATTAAGACGTTTGGGAAGTTAGCATATGAGCTAGCCCTAACCCCGAACATGTAGCAGGTCGTAACGTGTTTCACGTATCAATGTTAAGGAAGCGAAATTCAGATGCCAGATAAATAGAGGCATATGAGCGCATAGATATGCAACCCGACGTAACCTATATGGAGCAACCAGGAAGGGTTATAGAGTGAAAAGGAACAAGTGCTTAGGAGAAGGATTATCAAACTAGGCAGAGTTTGGTGGTAGAACCACAATGTGGGAAAATTGACTCGAGAGTTAGAAAGTGTAATGCTAAGAAAGTATCCCCATTTGTTTTCTATCTGATTCCGGGACGGAATCCTTTTAAGGAGGGGAGACTGTAATAACCCCAATTTTTGGAAATTTTTGAAACCCTTATGAATAGTGTTTTTGCTGAATGAGAAAACTTTTCATGCCACACTATGTAGGGGTTCTGATATGGATATTCTGAGATTTTATTAGTACTTTATATGGGATATAAGTGTATGTAAAGATCGTCAGAATCCAAATCCGAACACTTTGATTTTTCCCGGAAATACCCTAGATGCGGAAAGAATTGAGTATAAGGTAACAGGATAAAAAGGATTTAAATTAAAGGATTATGATAGAGGATCATAAAAAGGAATATAATGTATTGAGAAAGGTTAAGGGAACCTAAGTAATAAAATCCCGGGTATGATCCTTCAAACGATAAACGAAAACGAAAGTTAAGCGAACCGTATAACAGATCAGCGGTCATTAGGCAAACAATTAGGAAGTTAAGCAAAGGGATTAGAGGAAGTGATGTCACCCAACCAATGAGAAGAGGACAAGGAAGGGAGGATGACATAGCAATGTGATGTAAGCATGACATAGGGAAGGAGGAGGTGTGGTTGGTTTATAACCACACAAATAAAAGGTTATTAAGGTAATTAACCAAAAACAAAACAAAAAACAACCAAGCTAAGCCAAACAAATCAAAAAACACAAAATCATTTCATTCTCATCATCTTGCTCTCGGCTTTTCATCTTTTTCAAGGGCAAGAATTTCAAAAATCAAGTTCCAAGCATTGTTAAATCACAAGGTAATTATCTAAGCTTCCTTGTACATAGATATGGATATGCTATAAGTTTAAGCTCCTAATTCCTTCACAATCTCTTCCAATAAATCAAGGAAGAAGATGGTGAATAGTAACCTTCAAGAAATAACTTTAGTTTTCTTGAATTTTTATGAAAGATTAAGGTTATACAAGCAAGGATCAAGGTTCTTTTAGGCATTCAAAGCTCTTGGGTTGTGTTAGGAAGCTTCAAGGAGGTATAAAACAACTTTCACCTTTAACTTATAGTTTGAACTTTGAGTTTTGATGAGTTTATGGATGGATTAATGTATATATAGAAATATCCATGTATGTATAGCAAGATCCATGTATGTTAGATAGTTTGGTTGGATTTGTGGTGATTTTGGATATGAATCTTGGTTAATGGTTAATGAATCTTAAGTTATGGTTAGTAGATCATGTTTGTGGTTGAATAAGTTGGAAAACCTTGAGATTATGGACTGACTTTGCCTTGATATAAGTTGTGTTTGATGTATTGATGATGGTTGGGTGGTTTGTAGTGAATTGGTAAAGAATTGGAGTGGTATAAATATTGGTAATCGCGTAAACATAGCCGTCGTAACGTCCAATTTTCTTTGGACTGTTTTTGTGCATAGCATTAGGACCCGAGAACACCCTGCTAGATTATGACCACTGCCATGTTTATATAGCTCATGTTACGAGCTTCGTTTTGATATGTAGTTCGTTCGATTCCGATGCACGGTTTAGGAGAAACGACCGTTTCAAGTAACGGCGTTTCGCGAACGAAACTTTTTCCCTCGCCTTACTTTGAAACATAGGTTAAAGACCAAAAAGGGTTAATTAATGTATGAAACACTTATGGTAAGTGTGTTAGGCAGTTGGTAAGACACTCGCGAAGGAATCGCTTTAAAACTCGTAAAGGTTAAATTATTAAAAATAGTGGAGCCGAGGGTACCCGAGTGGCTTAAGCGAATCAGTGAGCGCAAAACAAGCGTTAGAGTCTAAGTTAGTTAAAGTATAGATTTACAAGTGACTTTGGTTTAATTCCAACTTACTTGTTGTTTATAGGTTACCAGACTCGTCCCGAGCCATTCGTAATCCCAGTCGCTCAGGCAAGTTTTCTACCCGTTATACTGTTGCTGTGATGTAAATATATGTATATGCATTATCTTGTGATATTGCATGATTGTTATTAGCAAATTTTGCGATATATTGGAGCATGCTAATATGGTATATATGCATGTCTGTTTCGTAATCTGGTTATCTATCTGTTGATTTCAATGCTTATAGTTGCATAATACCTATGCTAGAAATAAGCAAGTAGTTGCGTATACCCTTAGTATAGGGGATAAAAGGTGAACATATTTCTAAACCGGGAGTCGATGTTCCCGAGTATATTATATATATATATATATTTATTTATATATATATATATATATATATGGATATAGTTTTTAAAACTATTAATCGAATAAGGTTTATTCGATAACTTTAACTTTATTTTATTATTGAATATTATTTCGAATATTATTCGAAGGCGTATGACTCCTTTACATTATTTATTGAATATTATTTGAATATTCATTTGAGGATGTATGACTCCTTTATTTTATTTAATGAATATTATTTATAATATTCATTCGAGGTATTATGACTCAGCTTATTTTATTTATTGAATATTATTTGAATATTCATTTGAGGATCTATGACTCCGATTATTTGCTGAGATATATTCTTTATTTTATTAAAGAATAAGGTGTCGATAATCAAACTTATTTTTGATTATTCAAATAAAGATATTACTTTCGTATAAGTATATCTTTGATTATTTGCTATTCATTTCAAGTATAAGTTTTAATACTTCTACTTCAATTATTTTATAAAGATTATTTTTTATGGGAATATTATTTAAATAATAATATTCAGACATTTTCTAAATATTCCGGGGACTGATTTACTTCATTAAATCAGTTTTACTCCAAACACTCTTTAAAGTGTTTTCGAGTCTTTAAAATGATTTTCAAAAGTTAGAGCGGATCCCAAAACTATTTTTATATTTAAGATCTTCCTTTTAAAAAAGGGATTTAAATACTCGCTCAAAACCTGGGGGATCCGGCTCGGTGGTGTGTTTTATATTCGCAACAAGGTTGCTGTCTTGGTAAAAGAGTTTTTGATTACTTACCCAATATTCGGGAAGTAAAATTCTTGGAACAAGTTAATCCATTAACAGGCATCGCCTGGGAAATATCGGTGAGTTTTCCTTTCCAACTAGGTACGACTTCTTGGTGGAGCCGTATCAACAAGTTTCTACTTGGGGAAAGGGGGAAACGAGCTTTACGTTTCAGAGTCATGGATTTCATCTGAACTAGGAGTGGCGTAAGTGGTCGAGTAGCGCCGGCCCAGCCTTATTATATTGGCCCAAATGGCCTGGAAGTTCCGCTAAGGCGGTCCATTCCTTAGGAGTTCAGTGTTCGGTTGACAAGTAAATCCGACAGATTCTCCTCTACATGTAGAAAATGGTGGGGTTGTACTACTACGACTGATCATCGTAAGTGGTCTTCCTGGCGCGGCAAACTCCCGTAATGAGTTCATCATCCAATTGGATATTTCTGCAACACTACCCAGAGCATTTCGATAGAAAGGCTACGGTTGGGCGATTGTTGAGTGTTGGCAGGGTCAAGTTTTCAAAATGATGTTTGCATCAAATGAAGTATCTCGTAACTTCATTTTATTTTGATGATATTTTAAAGATTTAATCTATTCAAATCTTGTCTTGTAGTCTCATCTATGTGATGAACTGTTGAAAGCTCATTATACTTTGAACAGTGGTAGTTCAAGTAGCTTTATAAATGATATAAGTATAGTGAAGTATTTGGTAACTTCATCCCTTGTTTCTACTTATATCTAGTAAGTAATTATCTTACTCGTGATAAAAGATTCTAGTAAGTATCCATTTAGATACTTATATTATTGTTATCACTACATATTATCTTGTGAGCTGTAAGGCTCACTCTTGCTTTATTTCTTCATCACACAACAACAGTTAGGAAAGATGGCTAGACTCCAGCAGACCCAGCGCAAGCGCGTGGGAAGCATCCCGCGTCTTCCCGATGATGTTGTGGCTGCTATAGCTGCAGAGGTAGATCTATTGGTAGATCAGGCATTCTATTTTTGAGAATCAAATTATGTATAATTATAACTTGTGGCAGATAATGGCAATTAACTGTAAATTTATCAAGTAATCATTTTGGGTTGTAATAACTTTTAAATTGTGGATTCAAAGACTTGTACTTATTTAAATTTCATCTCTGAGACTATAACGGGTTGTGGTGTGTGTTAGTGTGGGGTCACAGCATAAGGTTATTATTATTAATTAAGTGAAGTGATATTGTGGAAAGAAAGACCGTGACGACCCGGATCCCAGACCCCGGATCTGGGGGTGTTACACAAGTCGCTCAGGCAAGTATTCTATCCGATACACTGTTGTTGTGATGTAAATGTATGTTTATGCATTATCTTGTGATATTGCATGATTGTTATTTAGCAAATGTTGCGATATATTGTAGCATGTGATATGGTATATATGCATGCCTGTTTTATATTCTTGAGATATATATCTGTTGGTTTATGTGATAATACCTATGCTAGAGGATAGTTGTATCTTGCATATACCCTTAGTATAGGGACTCAAAGGTGAAAATGTTTTCAAAAACCGGGAGTCGAGGATCCCGAGTAGATTTTATATATATGGATATGGATATTTATTTATATATATATTTATATATATATATGGTTATAGTTTTCCAAACTATTAATCGAATAAGATTTATTCGATAACTTTAAACTCTATTTTATATTTGAATATTATTTCGAATATTATTCGAGGGCTTATGACTCTTTTATTTAATTATCTGAATATTATTTGGATATTCATTCGAGGACTTATGACTCCTTTATATTATTATGAATATTATTTAAATATTCATTTGAGGATCTATGACTCCGATTATGTGCTGAATTATATTCTTTATTTTATTAAAGAATAAGGTGTTAATAATCAAACTTATTTTCGATTATTCAACTAAAGATAATACTTTCATATAAGTATATCTTTGGTTATTTAATGTTTATTTCAAGTATAAGTTTTAATACTTCTACTTCTATTATTTTTATAAAGATTATTCTTTATGGGAATATTATATTAAATAATAATATTCAGTCACTTCTAAAAATTCTGGGGACTGATTTACTTCATTAAATCAGCCTTACTCCAAACACTCTTTAAAGTATTTTCGAGTCTTCAAAATGATTTTTAAAAGTCAGAGCGGATCCCAAAACTCATTTTTATATTTAAGATCTTCCTTTTTAAGGGGATTTAAATACTCGCTCAAAACCTGGGGAATCCGGCTCTGTGGTGTATTTTATATTCGCAACGAGGTTGCAGATTTGGTAAATGAATTGATTACTTGCCCAACGTTCGGGAAGTAAGCCCATCTCATTGAGTCGGCATAAGCGACAGGCCGGGGTACGGTCTATTATTGTGTAAGTGGCTGGGTGGCAGCCCATCAACGCGTGAGGGGCCGGGGTACGGTCTAGCGCGAGGTCCTAATGCGGCCAGGGTGATGACCGGTGAGGAATTCATCCATCTACTAGTAGAAAAGGTTACTTATTGGTATCTTTGCCTGATCAGCGAGATATCGGGTTTATGCCAAAATTCTTTTCCTTTCCAAAATTCATTGGATGTTTCGAACTCTGTTCATACTTCACATAACAGAGGTTCCAGGAAATGTTTTCGGGATATATATATATGTGGATATATATATATATATCGGGACTAAATAAAGTATCTCATAACTTTTTCATTCAATAATATTTCAAAGATTGAATCTATTCAAGTCTTAACTTGTGGTCTCATCTATGTGATGTTTTTCTTAAAACTTATAATACTTTGAACGGTGGCAGTTCAAGTAACTTTATATGATATAAGTGTGGTGAAGTATTGGTAACTTCATTCCTTGTTTTTACTTATATCTAGCAAGTAATTATCTTGCATATGACAGAGATGCTATTAAGTATCCATTTAGATACTTGTATTATTGTTATCACTATACATATTATCTTGCGAGCTGTAAGGCTCACTCTTGCTTTATTTCTTCATCACACAACAACAGTTAGGAGAGATGGCCAGACTCCAGCAGACCCAGCGCAAGCGCGTGGGAAGCGTCCCGCGTCTTCCCGCTGATGTTGTAGCTGCTATAGCTGCAGAGGTAGATCCATTGTAGTTTAGACCATCTACTTTTGAGAATCAAATTATGTATAATTATAACTTGTGGCAGATAATGGCAATTAACTATAAATTATCAAGTAATCATTTTGGGTTGTAATAATTTTAAATTGTGGATTCAAAGACTTGTACTTATTTCAATTTCATCTCTGAGACTATAACGGGTTGTGGTGTGTGTTAGTGTGGGGTCACAGTATGAGGTTATTTATTATTAATTAAGTGAAGTGATATTGTGGAAAGAAAGACCGTGACAACCCGGATCCCCGACCCCGGAACTGGGGGTGTTACAAGTTAGCCCTGGATTTAATCGATGAAGTGCGAGATAAAGCACACGCAAAGATAGTAGAATATCAGAAAAAGGCTTCATTCTACTACAACCTAAGGGTTAAAGAGAGGTTTTTCAAACAAGGTGACCTAGTCTTGAGAAAAATAGAGGCTTCTGGTGTCGGACAGAAAGGAAAGCTTGCGCCAAATTGGGAAGGGCCGTATAGAGTCAAGAGCGTTCAGGGTAGAGGAACCTACAAGCTGGAGACTATGGATGGTTTTGAAGTCCCGAGAACCTGTCACGCACAAAACCTGAAGGTTTACTACGTGTAAGATGGTCGAAGTACGATTCTCACTTGTCATTATGACAAGTAGGTTTAAAAGCACCTTGAAGCTTTGTTTGCATAGTATTTTTCTTTTTTAGCTATTATAGATCAGGGTCGAACCCATATTATGTAAGGTTTTGGAAAACCAGACTTGAAATTGAAGAGTTCGAAATTATTTCAACCTATGGATGTTTGAGTTGTGATAATACTTGTGTGGCCCATTAAGCCAAGTTTGAATATTAAAGTATCGGAAAAATGAAGGAGAGAATGCAAATAAGGAAAGTAGCATATCCCCGCAGGGTAATAAGTTTTAATACAAACAAAAGTCCAGACATAAATTAAGGATAAAATTACAAAATAGAAAAACTACTCCTCCATGCGGGAGCCTTCATTCTCTTTCTCCTTATCAGCGCCTTCAGTGTCCTTCGCAGGAGAAGCGGGAGGAGAAGCAGTGTTAGGATCCAAGATGCGATCATCTGGCTGAGGAGAGTCGAAGAGGGCGTCTATGCTGTCCTCTGACTCAGCCTGCTCAGGACTTATAAAGTCCTTAGGGTCGACTAAGCCCGGGTACTTCTCAGAAACAGCCTTCACGGCCGCATCCCATCCCTGAGTGAACTGTAGGGAGTAAAGACCCTCATCATGAATCTCCATGAGATTCTTAAACTTGTCTGGAATCCATGTAGTCATCAATGAGCTTATCCTTATCGCTCCTAAGTTTCACCAGCTCGGAATGAGCCTTAGCCAGCTCCTCTTTCTTCGTGTCTAGCTTCTTCTCTAGGACCTTGGCTCTCTCCTCCCACTTCTTCATCTCCTTTTCAAAAACATCAGAGTTACCCTTCCAAGATCTAGCCTGATGTAGGGCCGCCTGGAAATAGGTATTACTCTGCAAAGAAATATGTATGAGTTGGCGCAAATTTATTGGGATACAAGAAAAGTTGAAATTCACAAAAGGAAGAGAAGAAAAAAGAAAATTACCGCAGCTTGGGCTTGAGAGCCCAGAAGCTCAATAGTCTCGACATCACTCCCCGTAACAATGTCAGTGAAATCATGGGGAGTGATGGAATGGTACGACCAATCCTTGGCATGTTTGGTGGATCCAACCACCGTATCGCTCCTCCTGAAGCCCCAGTTAGGCCTGAAGGAATGTGCCTTAAGTGGAGGATCCACATCGTCCCCCAGCTCGACCACCGGGACGTGGGGCTTAAGGAAAGTAGGACCGTCAGGTTTGCTCCTGGGATCCCTGTTTAACTTGGCCCTCTTCTGGCGGCCAGATTCCCCCTCCTTGGGCCTATTGACGTTATTAATAGCCTCACAAGCTGAAAGGAAAAGCAGAAGGAATATTAAAATCCAGAAAAAAGAAAAAGTACGGTTAAAGAGAAGGAAAAATAATTTCGCAGGTATAAGTTTACCCTTATCACTGGCCTGGGAGAGACCAACTTTCTTCAAGGAAAACTCCTCTAAAAGGGTCCAGGTGTCTGTTTTCCCATCATCTGAAATTAAGGCTTGGTAGGCCACCTCCTCCTCATCAGTTAATCTGATGCTACCAGGACTACCATCTCATACTTTGCAAAATGGCCTACGGAAGAGTGTGGCCCAATCACCCCCAGCCCAGGTCAGCCTAACAAACTCATCCCTCCATTTAGGGTTGTTCTCGACTATAGAGTTACTATCAAAGATATGGGGAATTTTGGGCCGTTGGCGAATTAAAACCCAGCCCGGCTGACTCATGGAACTATTATAGAATTGGAAAACTTTCCTAAAGACTGCTACGGAAAGAGGAAAGCTATTCCTGAGACAAAGGACCATAAAATAGATAATGTTCCTCCAGGCGTTAGGAGGGAGTTGACAAGGGTTGATTCGTACATCGGCTAGTAAACGAGGAATAAATTCGTGAAATGGGAACCTAAGACCTGCGGTCAGGGCTCCTCGATAAATGAACAGGGTATCCCCCTCCCAATTACAAGTCCTATCCCCAGGGGCGGATGGAGTGATCCTAAGGTGGGGTAGAAGTCTGTACAGGGTATTCATAGACTCTATCCTACCATCTAACTCATGAAAAGTGTTACCATGATTATACGAATCTAACTCAGACAGAGAAGGATATTCATCACCTCTCGAGTTAATCATATCAATGAGGGAAGTATATGGAGATTGAATTTGGATGTTTGTACCTCTCTTAGAGACATTCATCTTCTGCAAACGAGCTAGGTCACGGTCCGCCATTAATATGCTTCGGTTGAAGGCTTGAAACCCAGAAATACTTGAGAATGGAGGAGCTGCGGTGGCTTTGGTCGCCGGAAATCGCCTTCAAAAGGGAGAACTTTAGAGAAAAATGTGAGATGAAATGAGAAGTGGGAAGTGAAGTGAGGATTCTCACTCCACACTACACTTATATAGGCGAAAAGCTCGGAATACGAGGCGTTTTTAGGCCCATTTAGCCAGGCCCAACCTAAAGGCCCATCTACAAGAAGTATCAGGAACAATCTAGAAGCTCCTGTGGAATTTAAAAAGTCAAAAATCGACCAGAACCTTAATATGGTTCGATCAGAGTCCTGATCGACAGAGAAGAGAGTCCTGATTGATATGCTATTCGAACAGGAGGGAAGAAATCCCCTAAGATCGATCAGAGTCCTGATCGACACAGAAGAGAGTCTTGATCGATATCTTATTCGAACAGGAGGGAAGAAATCCCCTAAGATCGATCAGAGTCCTGATCGACGGAGAACAGAGTCCTGATCGATATTCCATTCGATCAGAATGGTCGAGAGCCATTTAATTCGTTCAGAGTCCTGATCGAAATCGATCAGGAATCCTGGTCGATTAAGCCCGTGTAGCAATCGACTAGGGTGTCACTTTGAAGGCCAATTCGGTCAGAATCCTGATCGAAATCGATCAGGAATCCTGTCGACCAGAGTGTAAGATCCTGAGCTAATTCGATCAGGATCCTGATCGATTTTGGCTACATCCTGATCGATTTTGTCTGCATCCTGATCGATTTCGAATGCATTCTGATCGATTTTAAGCCAGAAAATTAAGGATAAGTCCCGGGAAATTAGGGAAAAATCCAGAAAATTAAGGATAAGTCCCGGGAAATTAGGGAAAATCCAGAAAATTAAGGATAAGTCCCGGGAAATTAGGGAAAAATCCAGAAAATTAAGGATAAGTCCCGGGAAATTAGGGAAAAATCCAGAAAATTAAGGATAAGTCCCGGGAAATTAGGGAAAAATCCAGAAAATTAAGGATAAGTCCCGGGAAATTAGGGAAAAATCCAGAAAATTAAGGATAAGTCCCGGGAAATTAGGGAAAAATCCAGAAATTAAGGATAAGTCCCGGGAAATTAGGGAAAATCCAGAAAATTAAGGATAAGTCCCGGGAAATTAGGGAAAAATCCAGAAAATTAAGGATAAGACCCGGGAAATAAGGAAAAAAATCCAGAAAATTAGGGAAAAATCCCAGAAAATAAGGGAAAAATCCCAGAAAATTAGGGAAAAAATCCAGAAAATAAGGAAAAAATCCCGGAAATAAGGGAAAAATTCCTGGAAATTAAGATAATTCCTGAATAAAAGGAAAAATTCATTGTAAATGTGTAGGTCGCTCCACACTTTACGGAAAAAACGAAACCCTGTAAGGGAACAAATAGACTTAACTTCTGCGAAACCTAATCAATGTTTCCCAAAAGTTGGGGGGCAAATGATAGGGATAAATAAATTATGATTGTATAATTAAATACTGCATTAATTGTACAAGCTGTGGGCTGCTAGGCCCAATAAAAAGATATATGAAACTCAGACCAGAAAGGTTAAGCCTGATGGACCAGATCAGGCCTAATGGAATAAAAAAGGCCCAAAAGCCCTAATTATTAATTAATTTCGTAATTAATTAATAAGGGAAAAATCAGCTATTGAGAAGAGTCCCGATAAGGATATAAATCCTTATAGATTAGCCTCAAGGGGACCTAAAAGGATAAGGAATCAGCTTCCTACTTCCTAGGACTCCTAAGTCTATCCTAATTCAGAGGCTTGTCCACCAAGTCTCCTATACCAAGTCCAATTCAAGGACTCCCACATCTATATAAGGGGCCTCACCCCACAAATCAGAACTACGTTTTTTGGCTTGATTCTCTAATTCACAGAGATACGTAGGCATCTCGTAAAGGCAGATTGAGTCACGAAACACGAGAGCAGCCATTAAAGGCCTTGAGCTCCCGAATCTTAGTATTAAATACAACAAGTAATAACCTTCATTTCTTATCCATAACATAACCCCTTTGAGTTTTCACCGAAAACTCCATTTCAGCCAAATCTACTCGGCTTCTCGTCTGAATTCCGCGAAATATGGCTCAGTTCAAATTAAAACATCAATATGGATTAAAGTATGTTAAAATATCCATAATGCATCCCGACTCAATATCGGAGAAAAAACCGTGTACTAACCCCTTTGAGTTTTCACCGAAAACTCCATTTCTGCCAAATGTACTCGGCTTCTCGTCCGAATTCCGCGAAATATGGCTCGGTTCAAATTAAAATATCAATATGGATTAAAGTATATGAAAATATCCATAATGCATCCCGACTCAGTATCGGAGAAAAAACCGTGTACTAACCCCTTTGAGTTTTCATTGAAAACTCCATTTTAGCCAAATCTACTCGGTTTCTCGTCCGAATTCCGCGAAATATGGCTAGGTTCAAATTAAAATATCAATATGGATTAAAGTATGTGAAAATATCCATATTCATCCCGACTCAGTATCGGAGAAAAAACTGTGTACTAACCCCTTTGAGTTTCACCGAAAACTCCATTTCAGCCAAATCTACTCGGTTTCTCGTCCGAATTCCGTGAAATATGGCTCGGTTCAAATTAAAATATCAATATGGATTAAAGTTTGTGAAAATATCCATAATGCATCCCGACTCAGTATCGGACAAAAAACCGTGTACTAACCCCTTTGAGTTTTCACCGAAAACTCTATTTCAGCCAAATCTACTCGGTTTCTCGTCTGAATTCCACGAAATATGGCTCCGTTCAAATTAAAATATCAATATGGATTAAAGTATGTGAAAATATCCATAATTCATCCCGACTCAGTATCGGAGAAAAAACCGTACTAACCCCTTTGAGTTTTCACCGAAAACTCCATTTCAGCCAAATCTACTCGGTTTCTCGTCCGAATTCCGCGAAATATGGCTCGGTTCAAATTCAAATATCAATATGGATTAAATTATGTGAAAATATCCATAATGCATCCCGACTCGTATCGGAGAAAAATCCCTGTACTAACCCCTTTGAGTTTTCACCGAAAACTCCATTTCAGCCAAATCTACTCGGCTTCTCGTCTGAATTCCGCGAAATATGGCTCAGTTCAAATTAAAACATCAATATGGATTAAAATATGTTAAAATATCCATAATGCATCCCGACTCAATATCGGAGAAAAAACCGTGTACTAACCCCTTTGAGTTTTCACCGAAAACTCCATTTCTGCCAAATGTACTCGGCTTCTCGTCCGAATTCCGCGAAATATGGCTCAGTTCAAATTAAAATATCAATATGGATTAAAGTATATGAAAATATCCATAATGCATCCTGACTCAGTATCGGAGAAAAAACCGTGTACTAACCCCTTTGAATTTTCATTGAAAACTCTATTTTAGCCAAATCTACTCGGTTTCTCGTCCGAATTCCGCGAAATATGGCTAGGTTCAAATTAAAATATCAATATGGATTAAAGTATGTGAAAATATCCATATTCATTCCGACTCAGTATCGGAGAAAAAACCGTGTACTAACCCCTTTGAGTTTTCACCGCAAACTCGATTTCAGCCAAATCTACTCGGTTTCTCGTCCGAATTTTGCGAAATATTGCTCGGTTCAAATTAAAATATCAATATGGATTAAAGTATGTGAAAATATCCATAATGCATCCTGACTCAGTATCGGAGAAAAAATCGTGTACTAACCCCTTTGAGTTTTCACCGAAAACTCCATTTCAGCCAAATCTACTCAATTTTTCGTCCGAATTCCTTGAAATTTGGATCGATTCAAATTAAAATATCAATATGGATTAGAGTATTAGAAAATATCCATAATGCATCCTGACTCAGTGTCGGAGAAAACACCGTGTACTAACCCTTTGAGTTTTCACCGAAAACTCCATTTCAGCCAAATCTACTTGGTTTCTCATCTGAATTCCGCGTAATATGGCTCTGTTCAAATTAAAATATCAATATGGATTAAAGTATGTGAAAATATACATAATGCATCCCAACTCAGTATCGGAGAAAAAACCGTGTACTAACCCCTTTGAGTTTTAACCGAAAACTCCAGTTCAGCCAATTCTACTCGGTTTCTCGTCCGAATTCCGCGAAATATGGCTCGGTTCAAATTAAAATATCAATATGGATTAAAGTATGTGAAAATATCCATAATGCATCCCGACTCAGTATCGGAGAAAAAACCGTGTACTAACCCCTTTGAGTTTTCACCGAAAACTCGATTTCAGCCAAATCTACTCGGTTTCTTGTCTGAATTCCGCTAAATATGGCTCAGTTCAAATTAAAATATCTATATGGATTAAAGTATATGAAAATATCCATAATGCATCCCGACTAAGTATTGGAGAAAAAACCGTGCACTAACCCCTTTGAGTTTTCACCGAAAACTCCATTTCAGCCAAATCTACTCGGTTTCTCGTCCGAATTCCGCGAAATATGGCTCGGTTAAAATTCAAATATCAATATGGATTAAAGTATGTGAAAATATCCATAATGCATCCCGACTCGTATTGGAGAAAAAACCTTGTACTAACCCCTTTGAGTTTTCACCGAAAACCGTATTTCAGCCAAATCTACTCGGTATCTCGTCTGAATTCGGCGAAATATGGATCGGTTCAAATTAAAATCTCAATAAGGATTAAAGTATGTGAAAATATCGATAATTCATCCCGACTCAGTATCGGAGAAAAAACCGTGTACTAACCCCTTTGAGTTTTCACCGAAAACTCCATTTCAGCCAAATCTACTCGGTTTCTCGTCCGAATTCCGCAAAATATGGCTCGGTTCAAATTAAAATATCAATATGGATTAAAGTATGTGAAAATATCCATAATGCATCCCGACTCGTATTGGAGAAAAAACCGTGTACTAACCCCTTTGAGTTTTCACCGAAAACCGTATTTCAGCCAAATCTACTCGGTTTCTCGTCTGAATTCTGCGAAATATGGATCGGTTCAAATTAAAATCTCAATAAGGATTAAAGTATGTGAAAATATCCATAATTCATCCCGACTCAGTATCGGAGAAAAAACCGTGTACTAACCCCTTTGAGTTTTCACCGAAAACTCCATTTCAGCCAAATCTACTCGGTTTCTCGTCCGAATTCCGCGAAATATGGCTCGGTTCAAATTAAAATATCAATATGGATTAAAGTTTGTGAAAATATCCATAATGCATCCCGACTCAGTATCGGACAAAAAACCGTGTACTAACCCCTTTGAGTTTTCACCGAAAACTCTATTTCAGCCAAATCTACTCGGTTTCTCGTTTGAATTCCACGAAATATGGCTCCGTTCAAATTAAAATATCAATATGGATTAAAGTATGTGAAAATATCCATAATTCATCCCGACTCAGTATCGGAGAAAAAACCGTACTAACCCCTTTGAGTTTTCACCGAAAACTACATTTCAGCCAAATCTACTCGGTTTCTCGTCCGAATTCCGCGAAATATGGCTCGGTTCAAATTCAAATATCAATATGGATTAAATTATGTGAAAATATCCATAATGCATCCCGACTCGTATCGGAGAAAAATCCCTGTACTAACCCCTTTGAGTTTTCACCGAAAACTCCATTTCAGCCAAATCTACTCGGCTTCTCGTCTGAATTCCGCGAAATATGGCTCAGTTCAAATTAAAACATCAATATGGATTAAAATATGTTAAAATATCCATAATGCATCCCGACTCAATATCGGAGAAAAAACCGTGTACTAACCCCTTTGAGTTTTCACCGAAAACTCTATTTCTGCCAAATGTACTCGGCTTCTCGTCCGAATTCCGCGAAATATGGCTCAGTTCAAATTAAAATATCAATATGGATTAAAGTATATGAAAATATCCATAATGCATCCTGACTCAGTATCGGAGAAAAAACCGTGTACTAACCCCTTTGAATTTCATTGAAAACTCCATTTAGCCAAATCTACTCGGTTTCTCGTCCGAATTCCGTGAAATATGGCTAGGTTCAAATTAAAATATCAATATGGATTAAAGTATGTGAAAATATCCATAGTCATTCCGACTCAGTATCGGAGAAAAAAACCGTGTACTAACCCCTTTGAGTTTTCACCGCAAACTCGATTTCAGCCAAATCTACTCGGTTTCTCGTCCGAATTTTGCGAAATATTGCTCGGTTCAAATTAAAATATCAATATGGATTAAAGTATGTGAAATATCCATAATGCATCCTGACTCAGTATCGGAGAAAAAATCGTGTACTAACCCCTTTGAGTTTTCACCGAAAACTCCATTTCAGCCAAATCTACTCAATTTTTCGTCCGAATTCCTTGAAATTTGGATCGATTCAAATTAAAATATCAATATGGATTAGAGTATTAGAAAATATCCATAATGCATCCTGACTCAGTGTCGGAGAAAACACCGTGTACTAACCCTTTGAGTTTTCACCGAAAACTCCATTTCAGCCAAATCTACTTGGTTTCTCATCTGAATTCCGCGTAATATGGCTCTGTTCAAATTAAAATATCAATATGGATTAAAGTATGTGAAAATATACATAATGCATCCCAACTCAGTATCGGAGAAAAAACCATGTACTAACCCCTTTGAGTTTTAACCGAAACTCCAGTTCAGCCAATTCTACTCGGTTTCTCGTCCGAATTCCGCGAAATATGGCTCGGTTCAAATTAAAATATCAATATGGATTAAAGTATGTGAAAATATCCATAATGCATCCCGACTCAGTATCGGAGAAAAAACCGTGTACTAACCCCTTTGAGTTTTCACCGAAAACTCGATTTCAGCCAAATCTACTCGGTTTCTTGTCTGAATTCCGCTAAATATGGCTCAGTTCAAATTAAAATATCTATATGGATTAAAGTATATGAAAATATCCATAATGCATCCCGACTGAGTATTGGAGAAAAAACCGTGCACTAACCCCTTTGAGTTTTCACCGAAAACTCCATTTCAGCCAAATCTACTCGGTTTCTCGTCCGAATTCCGCGAAATATGGCTCGGTTAAAATTCAAATATCAATATGGATTAAAGTATGTGAAAATATCCATAATGCATCCCGACTCGTATTGGAGAAAAAACCTTGTACTAACCCCTTTGAGTTTTCACCGAAAACCGTATTTCAGCCAAATCTACTCGGTATCTCGTCTGAATTCGGCAAAATATGGATCGGTTCAAATTAAAATCTCAATAAGGATTAAAGTATGTGAAAATATCGATAATTCATCCCGACTCAGTATCGGAGAAAAAACCGTGTACTAACCCCTTTGAGTTTTCACCGAAAACTCCATTTCAGCCAAATCTGCTCGGTTTCTCGTCCGAATTCCGCAAAATATGGCTCGGTTCAAATTAAAATAACAATATGGATTAAAGTATGTGAAAATATCCATAATGCATCCCGACTCGTATTGGAGAAAAAACCGTGTACTAACCCCTTTGAGTTTTCACCGAAAACCGTATTTCAGCCAAATCTACTCGGTTTCTCGTCTGAATTCTGTGAAATATGGATCAGTTCAAATTAAAATCTCAATAAGGATTAAAGTATGTGAAAATATCCATAATTCATCCCGACTCAGTATCGGAGAAAAAACCGTGTACTAACCCCTTTGAGTTTTCACCGAAAACTCCATTTCAGCCAAATCTACTCGGTTTCTCGTCCGAATTCCGCGAAATATGGCTCGGTTCAAATTAAAATATCAATATGGATTAAAGTATGTGAAAATATCCATAATGCATCCCGACTCAGTATCGGAGAAAAAACCGTGTACTAACCCCTTTGAGTTTTCACCGAAAACTCTATTTCAGCCAAATCTACTCGGTTTCTCGTCTGAATTACGCTAAATATGGCTCAGTTCAAATTAAAATATCAATATGGATTAAAGTATATGAAAATATCCATAAAGCATCCCGACTGAGTATCGGAGAAAAAACCGTGTACTAACCCCTTTGAGTTTTCACCGAAAACTCCATTTCAGCCAAATCTACTCGGTTTCTCGTCCGAATTCCGCGAAATATGGCTCGGTTAAAATTCAAATATCAATATGGGTTAAAGTATGTGAAAATATCCATAATGCATCCCGACTCGTATTGGAGAAAAAACCGTGTACTAACCCCTTTGAGTTTTCACCGAAAACCGTATTTCAGCCAAATCTACTCGGTATCTCGTCTGAATTCGGCGAAATATGGATCGGTTCAAATTAAAATCTCAATAAGGATTAAAGTATGTGAAAATATCGATAATTCATCCCGACTCAGTATCGGAGAAAAAACCGTGTACTAACCCCTTTAAGTTTTCACCGAAAACTCCATTTCAGCCAAATCTACTCGGTTTCTCGTCCGAATTCCGCAAAATATGGCTCGGTTCAAATTAAAATATCAATATGGATTAAAGTATGTGAAAATATCCATAATGCATCCCGACTCGTATTGGAGAAAAAACCGTGTACTAACCCTTTGAGTTTTCAACCGAAAACCGTATTTCAGCCAAATCTACTCGGTTTCTCGTCTGAATTCTGCGAAATGTGGATCGGTTCAAATTAAAATCTCAATAAGGATTAAAGTATGTGAAAATATCCATAATTCATCCCGACTCAGTATCGGAGAAAAAACCGTGTACTAACCCCTTTGAGTTTTCACCGAAAACGTCCATTTCAGCCAAATCTACTCGGTTTCTCGTCCGAATTCCGCGAAATATGGCTCGGTTCAAATTAAAATATCAATATGGATTAAAGTATTGTGAAAATATCCATAATGCATCCCGACTCAGTATCGGACAAAAAACCGTGTACTACCTTTGAGTTTTCACCGAAAACTCTATTTCAGCCAAATCTACTCGGTTTCTCGTCTGAATTCCACGAAATATGGCTCAATTCAAATTAAAATATCAATATGGATTAAAGTATGTGAAAATATACATAATGCATCCCAACTCAGTATCGGAGAAAAAACCGTGTACTAACCCCTTTGAGTTTTAACCGAAAACTCCATTTCAGCCAAATCTACTCGGTTTCTCGTCCGAATTCCGCGAAATATGGCTCGGTTCAAATTAAAATATCAATATGGATTAAAGTATGTGAAAATATCCATAATGCATCCCGACTCAGTATCGGAGAAAAAACCGTGTACTAACCCCTTTGAGTTTTAACCGAAAACTCCAGTTCAGCCAATTCTACTCGGTTTCTCGTCCGAATTCCGCGAAATATGGCTCGGTTCAAATTAAAATATCAATATGGATTAAAGTATGTGAAAATATCCATAATGCATCCCGACTCAGTATCGGAGAAAAAACCGTGTACTAACCCCTTTGAGTTTTCACCGAAAACTCGATTTCAGCCAAATCTACTCGGTTTCTTGTCTGAATTCCGCTAAATATGGCTCAGTTCAAATTAAAATATCTATATGGATTAAAGTATATGAAAATATCCATAATGCATCCCGACTGAGTATTGGAGAAAAAACCGTGCACTAACCCCTTTGAGTTTTCACCGAAAACTCCATTTCAGCCAAATCTACTCGGTTTCTCGTCCGAATTCCGCGAAATATGGCTCGGTTAAAATTCAAATATCAATATGGATTAAAGTATGTGAAAATATCCATAATGCATCCCGACTCGTATTGGAGAAAAAACCTTGTACTAACCCCTTTGAGTTTTTCACCGAAAACCGTATTTCAGCCAAATCTACTCGGTTATCTCGTCTGAATTCGCGAAATTTGGATCGGTTCAAATTAAAATCTCAATAAGGATAAAGTATGTGAAAATATCGATAATTCATCCCGACTCAGTATCGGAGAAAAAACCGTGTACTAACCCCTTTGAGTTTTCACCGAAAACTCCATTTCAGCCAAATCTACTCGGTTTCTCGTCCGAATTCCGCAAAATATGGCTCGGTTCAAATTAAAATAACAATATGGATTAAAGTATGTGAAAATATCCATAATGCATCCCGACTCGTATTGGAGAAAAAACCGTGTACTAACCCCTTTGAGTTTTCACCGAAAACCGTATTTCAGCCAAATCTACTCGGTTTCTCGTCTGAATTCTGTGAAATATGGATCAGTTCAAATTAAAATCTCAATAAGGATTAAAGTATGTGAAAATATCCATAATTCATCCCGACTCAGTATCGGAGAAAAAACCGTGTACTAACCCCTTTGAGTTTTCACCGAAAACTCCATTTCAGCCAAATCTACTCGGTTTCTCGTCCGAATTCCGCGAAATATGGCTCGGTTCAAATTAAAATATCAATATGGATTAAAGTATGTGAAAATATCCATAATGCATCCCGACTCAGTATCGGAGAAAAAACCGTGTACTAACCCCTTTGAGTTTTCACCGAAAACTCTATTTCAGCCAAATCTACTCGGTTTCTCGTCTGAATTACGCTAAATATGGCTCAGTTCAAATTAAAATATCAATATGGATTAAAGTAATGAAAATATCCATAAGCATCCCGACTGAGTATCGGAGAAAAAAACCGTGTACTAACCCCTTTGAGTTTTCACCGAAAACTCCATTCAGCCAAATCTACTCGGTTTCTCGTCCGAATTCCGCGAAATATGGCTCGGTTAAATTCAAATATCAATATGGATTAAAGTATGTGAAAATATCCATAATGCATCCCGACTCGTATTGGAGAAAAAACCGTGTACTAACCCCTTTGAGTTTTCACCGAAAACCGTATTTCAGCCAAATCTACTCGGTATCTCGTCTGAATTCGGCGAAATATGGATCGGTTCAAATTAAAATCTCAATAAGGATTAAAGTATGTGAAAATATCGATAATTCATCCCGACTCAGTATCGGAGAAAAAACGTGTACTAACCCTTTAAGTTTTCACCGAAAACTCCATTGTCAGCCAAATCTACTCGGTTCTCGTCCGAATTCCGCAAAATATGGCTCGGTTCAAATTAAAATATCATATGGATTAAAGTATGTGAAAATATCCAAAATGCATCCCGACTCGTATTGGAGAAAAAACCGTGTACTAACCCTTTGAGTTTTCACCGAAAACCGTATTTCAGCCAAATCTACTCGGTTTCTCGTCTGAATTCTGCGAAATGGGATCGGTTCAAATTAAATCTCAATAAGGATTAAAGTATGTGAAAATATCCATAATTCATCCCGACTCAGTATCGGAGAAAAAACCGTGTACTAACCCCTTTGAGTTTTCACCGAAAACTCCATTTCAGCCAAATCTACTCGGTTTCTCGTCCGAATTCCGCGAAATATGGCTCGGTTCAAATTAAAATATCAATATGGATTAAAGTTTGTGAAAATATCCATAATGCATCCCGACTCAGTATCGGACAAAAAACCGTGTACTACCTTTGAGTTTTCACCGAAAACTCTATTTCAGCCAAATCTACTCGGTTTCTCGTCTGAATTCCACGAAATATGGCTCAATTCAAATTAAAATATCAATATGGATTAAAGTATGTGAAAATATACATAATGCATCCCAACTCAGTATCGGAGAAAAAACCGTGTACTAACCCCTTTGAGTTTTAACCGAAAACTCCAGTTCAGCCAATTCTACTCGGTTTCTCGTCCGAATTCCGCGAAATATGGCTCGTT
>NW_027420884.1:0-6831 GCF_009905375.1 Apium graveolens | reverse complement strand
AGATTGCAAACAAGACAATGTTTGTTAATGTTGCTTTTTTATCGAACCAATATTGTTTGAAATATTACAGTTGTTAGGAGTTGACAATTGTATAATATATGAAATTGATTGCTAATGTCTATTTGATACATAATTAGTTTTTAATTCATTGATATCTTATTTTAATATATTTGAATTATGATGTTAGACAATTCCATGTCAAATCAGTTTCATAATTTCAATTATGTTAAAGTATGGTGCAACATAATTATTGGTATCTAAAGTACTTGACAAGTATCAGTCAATGAATATTATTAATATTTTATTGCAGATAATTATGAGATTTTAAGTTCTAGTGAATTTATATATTTTGCTATATCGGAAAAGATTCACTATAATTTGAAAGCAGCAATATAGTCATTCTTATTAAGATTATTTATCAATAACTTATGTTGTTGATTATAATTTTATAAGATAGATTATGGAGCTTTTGATATGAATGAGAATTGCTTAGACTCTACCCTAAGTGATCAATGCTTTTATAAAAACTTATTCAGAAAGACAAAATCTTTTTTCTCTTCTTAATACTGCTAGGTCATGAGTCTATATCTTTTTCATATTAAAAGACATGATTATTTATATTTTTATGCATAAAAACAGACTTGTGCACTCAAATAGTTTTAAGAGAAAAAATAAACTTCTTTCTACTTTAGTGATTGCTTATTTCATTACAATCTTTTGAAAGCACAATTGTACATCATTTCTCTCAAATATTAATTGCATAATTTTCATTCATTATAGATTTTAAATGCATTTTATCTCTATATTGACATATGTTCTGTGATACAGGTTCAGCCTCCAATGGCCTTCTCTCATTTGATAGTCATGAGGTTGAAAACCCACAACTTATATCCCAGACTATAAACACAAACACAGAAACAGAACCAACCAACACTCTCTTACCACTAAAATGAAGTATAAATGAGCGTGAGGGAGAAAGTGCCTTAGTGCACCACATAAGGAAGGTTCTGAAGTCAACCCAGCAGCTCTGTCTCCTATAAAATGAGTAGTATAAAATCTGAGGCAACTGCTAGCCCCCATACATCTTCTTAAAAAGATGTAATGGCTGAAAAGACACAAAAATAGTTACTAGATTCATCCTCTCAATAGGGTGCGTCTATTGAAATTTTCCTGTCAGCTAGGGTATCCGATGTAGTGTCACCACCTCATACATAAACAATTCTTGATGCACACGGATAAGTTACACACACAAAGGAAAAGTTGACGGAAACAAGAATTTTGACCATTTTACGGTTAGATTCGATTGTTTAAGGTTCTTTAATGGACCAATTACCTTTACATGTGTTAGGAAAGGATACTAATCCAATAGCCATATGTCAATGGTTAGTGTCTACCTCCCCAAGCTTAAATCCCCTAGATGCATCTGCGGATATGGATCCGACATAGGTGCAGATCGAAACTTGTTGACAATGATTCAGATTTACCTGATGAGTCGCAAGGAAATGTCTTTACAGACATTAGAAGGAAACTTTGATCTTCATGCTAAATTCTTTGGATCATTGTTTACCTTCCCAGAGTTCAAATCTGGAACCCTCAAAGGGAAACTAGCAACTTATGGATTATGACTCAGATTTATCTAACGAGACTAACAAGGATGGGGATTTGTGAACTCCCATTGCACCACCTGTGACCTCCTTAAGGATGGCTAAGGTGATTTTTCTTGCAGATACAACTGGATTTTGGAGCTCTGAGAGTGTAAGGCATATGTCATAGCCTATTTGTTTATTCGAGGATTTAACTCAACTCAAATCAGAATGTAACAAGTAAATAGTGGATCTACCGTCAAAGAGATCTCACAAAGTAACATCCGTCAAAGGATTCAGAAACAAGGTTCATCTACGAATTGAGGAATTACTTCACTGGAAGAAGTTCAAGAAATTGATCAAGCCTTAGTGATATAAATCAAGATGGTGGATTTAATCAAGTGACAGAGATCTTGTCAAGGTATCAATTAATTACAAGGATTTAATCTGAAAAAATCAAGTATCAAAGTCAAGACATGAAGAAACGTCACGGAAGTTAGTCACTCATGAACCAGACAGTACATCGAGTGTCAATTGAAGTGGTGGAATTGATTCATAATTTTCAGTGATTTTCAGAAGATTGGTTGTGTTCAAGAGTAGTATTAATCTCTATTAATTATTAAGTCATATAATTTAATTAAAAAAAATAAATTATATCTACAAAGATTAATTTATTTATTAATTGAATTAATTGATTAATTAATTCAGAATTAATATTAGGAATTTTTAGAATTGATTTTGAATTTATATTCAATATTAATTCAACATGACAATCAAATGACTGGTATGACAATCAGATTGTCATACCGAAAGTCATGCCAGTTCAAAAGGATTGTCATACCGAAAGTTCTACTAGTTCAACAGATTGTCATGCTAGTTCAATCAATTGTCTTGCCGATAGTCTTGCCAGTTCATTCAATTGTCTTGCCGATTGTCATGCCAATTAACAGATTATCTTGCCAGTTCAAGTAGGTCTGTTGAATGAATTATAAAAGTACAGAAGCAGCAGAAGACAATTATCCAACAGAATATCATCCACAAATACACTCAAGAACAGAAAAGAAAAGCAGCCGCAGAAAACATTCCATCTTCAACTGCAAACTTCAAGATCATCAATTTCTAGTTTTAAAGTTAAATTCAAACAACTAGAAATCATTATCTTGTTCTTGTGTAACAATCTAGCGGATCAAAATCCCTAAACTTAATCTCAAATTGCGTTTAGCATTTGATTCTTTTTATTGCAAAAATAGAAAAAGTTTATGTCAAATTTATTCTAGATTTGTGATAATTAATTTGAGATTAATCCCTTGTAATCGATACCGTTGTTGTAACACCTTTTAAGTTTAATAATATTTTTATCTAACTTGAATTTTGTTTCAATTTTTTTTCCGCATTAAATTCGATTATTCGGTATTGTTTGTATTCAACCCCCTTCTACAAACACATTGGGACCTAACAGAGAGGAGTGATACACTTGTGAGAATGAGTGTAAATACGAGTGGAGAGAAGAGTGAAACACTTGTGAGGTACACAAAACAGAATCACATACTCACAGTGAGGAAGAAAGAAAAAATACCATATCTCATTCTGTATCCCTAAATACTGGTTCTTGATACTTCGGGCCTCAAATCTGTTTATGATTGGAACCTAACTCTTAGACCTAACATTTACAGATTGGAATCGAATAGTTGGGGCCTAACAATTGTGATGTTACAGTTGGGAGGTATAAGGAGTTGGGAAGATTGGTTAACAGGATGATCAATGGTGAAGCCATTTTTGCAGCATTTAAAGGGACATGATTGATCAGACTATGACTTGTTATTTCTTTTCCAATCAAGTAAAATATGAGAACTCCTTCACACGACAAAAAACATTCCTTCTCTACGGGGGAGATAATAGCTTATATAATAGTTTGGAGGATTCCTCAACTAAGGGGGAGAAATAGCAGGAAGGAGAAAAAGGTAAAGTATATGTATATCACAAGGTGATTTCCTAGCTATCAGAAGAAGTGGATTTGGTTCATCACTATTCTTTATAAGGGGAGAAGTTGTTTTCCAAAAGGGAGTACATTGGTTTTTATCTGCGGATCCTATTGTAGGAGAGTGGTAAACAATGGTGATCGCCTTTAAGTAGTTGATTCTGATAGGGGAGAAGCAAGAGAGAAATGTGCTTCTCAACAGAAAATGTGGTTGTACAAAAGAAGCTGTTGATGATAACTTCAAGACTGAGAAGTGTTATTAGAAAAGATTTGAATAACCAAGGAAATGAAGATGAAACTACTGAAAATCAATTCAGTGCTAGAGGAACAAGCATCTTTTATTTGTTATACAAGAAATCTGGAAATGCAGAATTGATCCCGAAAACCAATAGCATTATTTACAAGTCCTGGTACTTTAATTTTTCGAAGTTGTTAGTTGAGTTACCCTCCCTATTTAATTTGTTTGTTAGGTTTAACAATCAAATAGAGGGAGATTGTTGGTGAGAATGTGTAGCTGTATGAACATAACGTGATAACTCAACACGAGAACAACACTAGAACATGACAGGTTAATAATACTACGACTACACAAGAAATCAGAAGAAATGAAGACAAGGAAAATACAAAGAATTAAAAGATTATAAGAATTCTTGAAGTATGTTTACAGGTCACTAAATGAAGTTCATTAATATGTTCATACCTCAGTGAAGAATAATGGTTAAACTTTCAGGGTTTCAGAAATGTTGAAGATTTAGTGTATAAGTGCTACCTGGAGATTTCAGTGTATTGGCATTGATTGAAGATAGACAGTGTTCGAAGCATAGGAATCTGAAGAATTGAAGACAGGGTATGGACAAAGATTAAAGAAGAAAGCTGCAGTCTTGAAGTTATACTCACTGACAGGAGCTCACTTATATTTCAAATGTCAGTGAAGAACAATGAATGAAATATTCAAGATTGTAGTAGCAATGAAACGTTGTCTGAAGTACCAGAAAGAATTCCAGTGAAAGTAATTTATTTTTGGCAGTCGGTGTTCGAAGAGATAAAGTTTTTGCAAGCTTAACAATGTAATCAAGGCTATAATACGAAGACCTGAATCGAAGTTAGTTGTCTGTGAACCAACCTGTTGCATTAGGCGTCAACAGCTCGTGAAAGGAATCTGGATATTATTTATAGAAGAATTGTAAAGTTGAGGAACATACTTGGATTGAATTTATCTGTTAAAGTACGAAAAGAGGTGTGCATGATATACATCTAAACAGCTCAAGGGATTGGCCAAGTTCAAAGTTTAACTGTTAACTAAATAAATTTATTTAATGGACTTTAATATAATTTATTTAATAAACTAAAAATGATTTATTTATAAATTTAAATAAATTTATTTATAAATCTAAATTAGTTTTAATATAAGTTATATTTAATTTTATTTTATAAATTCATTTAGTTACAATTTAAACTTAAATAAAAAGAAAGAAAAAAAAAAGGGAAAGAAAAGAAAAGAAAAACAAGAAAAGAAAAAAAAAAACAAAAGGAAATAGAAACAGGAGGTGAATGTTGTTAAGTGTATATACTAGCACCACTAGGTCACATATTACATTTTCATTCAAAAGAAATTAAGTACTTGTACTAGTAAAAGCGGTGGTCGCAAGTTAGTTTATCCTGAAATAAAAACTAAGGCAAACAATACACCCTCCGTGGTCGCAGGTTATATTTGAGTAAAATGAAACTAAGGCAAAATTTCCCCCTGTGGTCGCAAGTTAGAGTTTTTTGGAAATAAAACTAAGTGCCATTTCTCCCTCTAGTCGCAAGTTACAAGAAGTGTACCTGGTCACAAGTTACTCCTCAGCCACAATTTTATTGTTCAATCAATTAATTTATGTGGTTCATTTTTAGCCACATATGTATATTGATATAAAGACTACACTCAGCAGATCATTTTTAACAATTGGAATTGTTATGTTCATCATATTCTCTCCACGAGAGCTGGTGAAAACAAGCAAAAAGAAAATACAGAGAAGCTCGAAAAAATTGTATATCCGTTTAACTTCTCATCGGAGAAACGTTATAATGCCCGTTTAACTCTTGTATATTCTTAGGGGCATTATAATCGTTATCCGGTAATTAAATTATTAGACAAAGAAAACTAGATCATTGTATAGATTTAATTTATTGATTTTTGTGAAAGTAAGGAACTTTGTTGTTCTTAGATTGTAGCCGGTTAATTTATTTACCAGAGTGTAGCAACACCCCTCGCGGATTTAGATATATGAATATATATTTCCCTGAGTATCTTGTGTTCCTCGTTTTATGTTCCAAACATTATTCACCTCAAGAACACGGAACCACCAACTGGACACTTAATTTTAAATCCGCAATAGATTCGAAAGAATTTTTTAATTTAGTGAGTATCGTATTCAACCCCCCCCTTCAATGATACTTCAGGACCTAACAGTGTACTTATAGTGTTTTATGTTCATTGCTTTTGAAGAAGTAATCAATCTTGATATTGATTTGGTAATTTAGGTACACTTGGAAGAGGAAGCCTAAATTAAGACCTATTTACTATAATTGGGATTTGTGTTATGCTAGTTTGTGTTTAGGATAGAATATATCAAACACCCTAGGTAGCCAGTACATTGCAGTGCTTAATGCTTTTCAGATGCTAAAATTCTTCGTATGAATACGAAAGTTAGTTAATGAATTAGGATCACTTGAGATTCGGAAGATACTCATAATGATTTAAAAGCCTTAGACTAGTAATTGGAACACTAACTAGAGACTATAAGAGTGATTTATAGAAGTCTACAAGTTGAAGTTAAGGCTCATTTCTTTAATATTGAAAATTTATTTGTGTTAGTTTGTTATCTATGCTAAACTTTTTATATTTTTATTGACATGAATTAGAAGAACAATGGTGTTTAATAATTAGCAACTAAGAATTAGTTAATGTGATAACAAATTATTGTGCTACTTGTTATAACATGTGCATTTGTATTTGAGTTGTAAAATTACTAACAATATGATTAGGTATATAATTTAGGGCTTATAGATTTAAGATCTAGAGTTAAAGTTTGTAAATACATATTTGACTTTTATAAATAAGGGTCACACTGAAGGTTCCATTTTACTTTATCCAACCTTGCTAATTTTATCAACATAAAGAGTTGTACCACTAAATTTAATACTAGACACCAATCACCGTTAATTTGAAAAGTGAGAAGTGTAAGAAAAAAAATTATTTTTGGTGATTTCATTTGATCCAATTTTAGA
>NW_027420883.1:0-32798 GCF_009905375.1 Apium graveolens | reverse complement strand
GGCTTTCTCTTTTTGCAAGGCTTAGAATTTCCAAAATCAAGATCAAAGCTCCTTACTTGGTAGAAAATTCCCTAACCATCCTTAGCTTAGTAATGGCTATATCATAAGTTTAAGCCACAAATTCTTTCTCTAGCTTCTTATTTAATCATTGGAGAAGACAATGAATAGTGTTTTCAAGTTTTAACTTGAGTTTTTTTTTCTTGTTTTCTTGAAGATCCAAGCTTTCCTAAGGCTTCTCCAAGCTTCTTAAGGCTTCCTAGCTCAACCCCCACTTCAAGGAAGGTATACCTTTTTCAAACCCTAGGTTCATATATATTATAAAGTGATTTTGATGAGTAAGATGTTATGGTATCTTGTTGTTATGTTTAGAGTTGAGATTTGGAATGGTGGTGAAATGAATGATATTTAGTGGTTTTGATTTAAAGAACTTAAGCATGATTAAAGTTAGGTTAAGCATATGTATGAATGAGTAATATTGAATTGTTTGGGATTGTTATGATGTGGTAAGGATGGGTGTTTGATGTGTATGGATTTGAGGATGGTTTGTGATGATTGTGGGTGTTTTAAAAATGGGAAATCGCGTAAACATAGCCGTCGTAATGTCCGATTTTCTTTGGACTGTTTTTGTGCATAGCATTAGGACCCGAGAACCCCCTGCTAAATTGTGACCACTGCCATGTTTAGATAGCTCATGTTACGAGCTTCGTTTTGATATGTAGTTCGTCCGATTCCGATTTACGGTTTAGGAGAAACGACCGTTTCAAGTAACGGTGTTTCACGAACGAAACTTTTTCCCTCGCCTTACTTTGGAATGTAGGTTAAAGACCAAAAAGGATTAATTAATGTGTGAAACATTTATGGTAAGTGTGTTAGCAGTTGGTAAGTCATTCGCGAAGGAATCGCGTTAAACTCGTAAAGGTCAAGTTATTAAAAATGGTGGAGCCGAGGGTACCCGAGTGACTTAAGCGAATCGTGAGCGTAAAACTAGCATTAGAGTCTAAGTTAGTTAAAGCATAGACTTACAAGTGATTTGGTTTAATTCCAACTTACTTGTTGTTTATAGGTTGCCAGACTCGTCCCGAGCCTTTCTCACCCCCAAGTCGCTCAGGCAAGTATTCTATCCGATACACTGTTGTTGTGATGTAAATGTATGTATATGCATTATCTTGTGATATTGCATGATTGTTATTTAGCAAATGTTGAGATATATTGTAGCATGTGATATGGTATATATGCATGCCTGTTTTATTCTTGAGATATATCTGTTGGTTTATTTGATAATACCTATGCTAGAGGATAGTTGTATCTTGCATATACCCTTAGTATAGGGACCCAAAGGTGAAAATATTTTCTAAAACCGGGAGTCGAGGATCCCGAGTAATCTTGTATATATGGATATGGATATATATATATATATATTTATATATATATATATATGGTTATAGTTTTCCAAACTATTAATCGAATAAGGTTTATTCGATAACTTTAACTTTATTTTATTATTGAATATTATTTGAATATTCATTCGAAGGCTTATGACTCTTTTATATTATTTATGAATATTATTTGAATATTCATTTGAGGATGTATGACTCCTTTATTTTATTTAATGAATATTATTTTATATATTCATTCGAGGTATTATGACTCAGCGTATTTTATTATTGAATATTTTTGAATATTCATTTGAGGATCTATGACTCCGATTAATTGCTGAAATATTCTTTATTTTATTAAAGAATAAGGTGTCGATAATCAAACTTATTTTTGATTATTCAAATAAAGATATTACTTTCGTATAAGTATATCTTTGATTATTTGCTATTCATTTCAAGTATAAGTTTTAATACTTCTACTTCATTATTTTATAAAGATTATTTTTATGGGAATATTATTTAAATAATATTTCAGACATTTTCTAAATATTCTGGGGACTGATTTACTTCATTAAATCAGTTTTACTCCAAACACTCTTTAAAGTGTTTCGAGTCTTTAAAATGATTTTCAAAAGTTAGAGCGGATCCCAAAACTATTTTTTATATTTAAGATCTTCCTTTTAAAAAGGGGATTTAAATACTCGCTCAAAACCTGGGGGATCCGGCTCGGTGGTGTGTTTTATATTCGCAACAAGGTTGCTGTCTTGGTAAAAGAGTTTTGATTACTTACCCAATATTCGGGAAGTAAAATTCTTGGAACAAGTTAATCCATTAACAGCATCGCCTGGGAAATATCGGTGAGTTTTCCTTTCCAACTAGATACGACTTCTTGGTGGAGCCGTATCAACAAGTTTCTACTTGGGGAAGGGGGAAACGAGCTTTACGTTTCAGAGTCATGGATTTCATCTGAACTAGGAGTGGCGTAAGTGGTCGAGTAGCGCCGGCCCAGCCTTATTATATTGGCCCAAATGGCCTGGAAGTTCCGCTAAGGCGGTCCATTCCTTAGGAGTTCAGTGTTCGGTTGACAAGTAAATCCGACAGGTTCTCCTCTACATGTAGAAAATGGTGGGGTTGTACTACTACGACTGCATCGTAAGTGGTCTTCCTGGCGCGGTAAACTCCCGTAATGAGTTCATCATCCATTTGGATAATTCTGCAACACTACCCGTAGCGTTTCGATCGAAAGGCTACTAATGGGTGGTTGCCGAAGCATTGACAGGGTCAAACATTTTTATTGGTGTATCCATTGAATGAAGTATCTCGTAACTTCATTTCTTTTCAAAATATTTCAAAGATCAAATATTTCAAGTTTATTTGTGGTCTCATCTATGGGATGACCTCGTGAATTTTATTATACTTTGAACGGTGATAGTTCAAGTAGCTTTAAAATGATATAAGTGTGGGGAAGTATTGGTAACTTCATTCCTTGTTTTTACTTATATCTAGTAAGTAATTATCTTACACACGATAAAGATTTTAGTAAGTATCCATTTAGATACTTGTATTATTGTTATCACTACATATTATCTTGCGAGCTGTAAGGCTCACTCTTGCTTTATTTCTTCATCACACAACAACAGTTAGGAGAGATGGCCAGACTCCAGCAGACCCAGCGCAAGCGCGTGGGAAGCGTCCCGCGTCTTCCCGCTGATATTGTAGCTGCTATAGCTGCAGAGGTAGATCCATTGTAGTTTAGACCATCTACTTTTGAGAATCCAATTATGTATTAATTATAACTTGTGGCGGATAATGGCAATTAACTGTAAATTATCAAGTAATCATTTTGGGTTGTAATAATTTTAAATTGTGGATTCAAAGACTTGTACTTATTTCAATTTCATCTCTGAGACTATAACGAGTTGTGGTGTGTGTTAGTGTGGTCACAGCATGAGGGTATTTATTATTAATTAAGTAAAGTGATATTGTGGAAAGAAAGACCGTGACAACCCGGATTCCCGAACCCCGGATCTGGGGGGTGTTACATACAGTAAAGACAACTAGGTTGTGATTTTCCAAACTTTTTAAACAAGTTTTCGAAAAAGATTTTTCTTTACAAATTTCTAAAAGCTTTTTCGCATAAAATGATTTTTAACATTGGTTGTCAAGTTACTACTTGAGTTTCTTGTTTGTTAGAAAGCCACGGATTACCGTGAAAGATTCTGTTTCAGACTTAGTATGCTAATTCGAGAATGAAGTAACCTATGATTATGAAGAAGTTGATTATTTCTAACAGTAAAGTGCAAATATTGTTTGATAAAATTTACAACAAAATCAGCGTACAGAGTAACTATACATTCAATTACAAGGACTATCAGAGTTCGAAGAATTCATTGATTTAACAAAGTCGGAGCGTGATCGCAGAAGATTGGAAAGATTTCCAGACCTCTCTAAAAGCAGAATATTATTAACAAAAGGATCGTTATGTCGAATGGTACGTGGTTATTCTAAATTAAAAGAGGAATCTCGAAGTTACCTGGTAGGAACACCATTATGATCGAATTGTTAAGGTAATTATACGTGTAAGTGCGATTGGTAAAGACGCAAAACTTAGCAAGTAAGAATTCATTATAATGCTTGGTTTGCGAAGACATTTCAGCGGACTTTCTAAAGTTGTTATATGACGCAATTGGGATATGATCGAACGAGCTCGAAAGATGAATACAAATGAAATGTGGATGGTGACCAATGGTATCGTTCTTGCCTTCAATATACAACAATATTCCTATTCAATTCCTAAAAATGTATGAACTTCTTTTCTTAAATAAACTCTTTGCTATGATATCGAAAAGGAGGATATTACATTCCTTTCAAATTTAATTGTTTCCTCAAGTTTTGCTTTCTGATTGGGACAAACAGTGTTATGGTGAGACACTTTGTCGGAATGACGAAGAGTTGGGTGGGACGCCACCTAAACATGTGATGTATGCCAAATGGTATGAAAGACTGGCCATCTTAAGTACCAATGGGGTTGTCTCATTCATATTCAAATCCTTGTTTCTTCTTTCTTTTCAACTCTAAATTTTGTTGAATTGTGAATCCTTCCAGTTGCTTCGTTGTACTGTCGTTCTTTGTAAGAATTTTTCAAACAGAAATCAACGAATTATGGATCAAGCGGGCAAAGTTCCGTCTACTTCTCACGCATGGGAAGCAAACAAGGGCATATGGCGAGAATTGCAAATCACTAACCCAGTCAGGGATGCACTAAGGACCAAAAGAATCTACTCCAATAAGGAATACGTCTTCGAGAACGAGGAATATGTGATTTTCCTGTGAAAATATGTTGTTCAGATTACGGGCGTGATAACATGGATGATTATGGTAATACCTCATGCGTTAAAAGTATTAAAAGATGTGAGAGAAACTTAAGTGTTTATCTCTCAAGGTTTTGTTAATGAGATGAATTACTCTGTTGAATTGATAAGATTATGATTAAAGGACTAGCAAGTCAAGAACGTGTAATTGTTACATAAGTGACTACCAATGATGGAATTGAGATTTCTGGCAATAAGTTTTGAAGAATTGATATCAGTTGAGACAAGAGGACTTGACATTATTTTAAGGAATGGATTGACTATGGAAGCATGATGCCCAGATAAACCGTCGTGATGAAAAGATAGCTCTGAAGATGTCAGATGAGAATATGATGAGGCATAAAGGAAAAAGGAAGGTAAAGAATTGGTTAACGATGATTACGATGATCAAGATGTGAGTATTACGGTAATTATGAGATAAATAAAAGTTAGAGACAACCAAAATTGAAGATTTTATAGCAATTAAAGAGTTTGAAGATATGTTTCCAGATAAGTATCAACCATTCCTCCAGATAGAGAAATGAAGCTCACGATTGACGTAGCACCTGAGACGAAAGCCAGTGACCAAGGCCTTACATAAAATGGCACCAGTTACAAGGAGGAAATTAGCAAAGCAGTGTTAGAGACGTTAGAAGAAGGAGCGATTAGACCTAGCGTACCCCATAAGGGGCACCAGTATTCATTACTAATAAGAAAGATGGAAGTATGAGGTTATGCTGTCGACTAGCGAAAGCTTAACAAGTTTACTATCAAGAGCACGTATCTGTTACCTTGACCCAATGATTTGTTTGATCAGACGAAGGAAGCAAAGTACTTTTGTAAGAATCAATTTTAAGATTTGGTATTTCACCAATTGAAGATTAAACCTATGGATTGTATCAAAGATATTTTCAGAACTAAGTACTATTCTCGTATATTGTCATTTGGATTAACCAATATACCCATAATATTTGAACTCGATGGACAAAAAAGAAATAAAAGCGTTAAGGAATATCGGTAATAGCTGTAGTGTAAAACTTAAGTCAACGAGGACCATGCATTTAATGATAACTGAAAAGTTGGAGAAGAAAGAAGTGTGTATGAAGTATATTTCTTAGCATAAATAGTCAATTGTGGAGAAGATCAAAAGAGACTCAGTAGAAATTAAAGTTTACTATGAATGAAAAGAGATCAGAAACACCAACAAAAGTAAGAAGTTTTATCATAGGTCGGTTACAATCGAAAATTGGTGCAAGATTCTTGGAAGTTGTAATATCTTGGACGAAGCTGACCAGGAAAAGCAAGAAGTTTATCTGAAGTAGAGAAGGGGTAAAGAAGTTTTACAGAGTTAAGTGAAAGAATGGTTACAGCACCTGCTTTATCATTTGGAAGTATCAAGGAGATTTGGTAGTTATAGTGATGCTTCTCATAAGGGAGTAGGATGTGTGATGATGTAGCACAATAAAGTTATTGTATATGCACCCAGACAACCAAAATCTTATGAGCAGAAGTATCCTACTCATCATTGGAGCTAACAGTAATAATATTTATTTTGAAAATGGGGAGACATGATATGTATGGAGAAAGGTGTAAGATCTATACGGACCATAAGAGTTTGAAGTAAGTATTCACGAGGAAAAAAAAACAAATGTAGTGGCAAGTGATAAACAAAAAGGAGAGAACGAACATAGAGACTACACCGGAAGAATTACTTATGGAATTTTAGAAATTGGAATTGGAAGTCAGAATTCATAATCCAAAAGAAGCAAGGATGGATCATATGACTTTTCAGTCGAAGTTATTAAGGGAAAGATAGGAGATGTTAAGAGAAGATAATAAATCACGATGTTAGCGATTAATAATAGGAAATTTTAGCGATCACGATATCCCTAGGTTTTCTTTCAGCACTTGGATGTTACAAGTAAAAGAATTAAGAAATGAGATCCTACAGGGAATTCACAATATTAAGTATTTAAGTTATTGAAGAGATGCCAAGATATACGAGAATTTAAAGAAAAAATAGTGATAACTAGGTATAAGAAGGAAATTTCAAGATAGATCAGGAAGTGTTGGACATGTCAAAGAGTTAAGACAAAGTATTGGAAGGCCTAGTGGATAAGGTAGACTCAGGAAGTGACTTACAAGAGGCGAATCGTGAAGTGTACCAGTGATGTTAAGGGAGAGAATGAATGAAATTATGAAAGTATGTACTGATTATCGGGAGTTAGCAAAACAACGAATAAGAATAAGCGACCCCTACAAATAATTAATTTCCTACGAGACCCAATTCAGGAAGTGTGTTATGTTTCAGGGATTAAATTAAGATCCGACCTGAGAAATATCAGAGATTATAATTAAAGTGAGTTAAGGGCATTACAAGCTCGGATGATATTATGTGAAATAACAAGTGTATCAGATGATTATAAGAAAATAAGGATCATGGTGTATAAGGAGTACTTAGATAAGCAAACTGTATTTATTGATAACATCCTCAGCTACTCAAGGAATAAGAAAGTCTACATGGATTGCCCAAGGATTTTTCTCCAAAGATCAGAAGGACAACAACTATACATTGAGTCTTCAAGAACGAAATTTTGACTAAGGTTAACAAAGGATTCTGAATTAATCCATTGACAACTACCTAAGCAAAGCCGTATGATAACAGACGCCTGATGCCGACAGAAAGGATTGGATGTAACTAAGACCACCGAGGAGTTAATAAACGAATTAGAAAGAGTGGAATCTGAAGTTTAAATACTTAAAGGTGATAATACGTGAATCTACGAGATTACTTTTTAGCCTTAACAGATGGAAAAGAGTAAGAGATGTTTAAATGTTTGGAAACCAAGTTAAAAACGAGCACTGCCTATCATCCTTAAACGGAGAGTCAAAGTACGGAAGTGATTCAGGAAATGTAAGATATGTGGAGAGATTGAGTTTTAAGGAAACACGGGAATGATCATTTATCATCGATGTCAGCTTTGGAATGCCACTTTACCAAGCTTCATGTGAACGCAAGCGTAGGTCCCCATTTTTATTGAGATAAAGTGGGAGAAAGAAGGTTGTCAAATTCCAAGTTAATTCAGTCCACCAAGAACGTAGTGATATTGATTAAAGCGGCTAGGAGTAGATAAAGAAAGAAGGCGGAATTGTATCGAGAGAGAGTATGAATATAGAAATAGGACCAGTAGTATTAGTAAAAGTTTCACCTTGAAAGAGGTTGGACAGGTCCGAATAGAGGGGACAAGCTGAGTCCTAAATTTAGTAAACCATTCGAGATATTGATAAATATAGGTAAAGTTGTTCATGAGTTGATGTGACCGTCACAACAGTGTGTACACATAATGTGTTTTGCTTGTCAATGTTAAAGCGATAAGTATCTAATTTGAATTAAGTGATTGGTTAGGAGCCAATGGGCTCCTGTCTAAGTTTATTCTGTATATAGTGATCGATCCAAATTTTTGATCGTTAAAGGCGAGTCCTTGGAAATGAGTGTATATCTATAATGAATACGTTTAAAATCCGCGAGTAAAAGAGTCTACTTAGAAATTAGAGTCAGATATGCTTGACAAATATCCTCACTTGTGTAATTAGACCAGATTTTGAGGACATAATCTTTTTAAGGGGGGAAGGATATAACGACCCGTGTATTTTTGAATTATTTAAATATGTAATGGTGGAAGTGTTAAATAAATAAAGTATGTGTATAGTTTTTTGTCAGCTCGATGTTGTTTTATTATTATTTATGTGTGATTTATGGTGTACAAGGTGGTTCGTGTAGTTAATTATTGAGTATATTGAATTGTTTGCACATTTAAAAGTGAATTCAGTGCAAATTTATTTGCATAAATATTTGGAATGTCTCTAAAATTGTTTTTGTGATTTTAGAATTACAATATTTATTTTTGAGATTTTATAAAATTTAGAAATCAATATTTCATTAATTATTTAACCCTTTGTGATTTTCTGATTATATTTACTTGTAAAATCTGTATTTAATTCCAGAATTTTTCAAAAATTATGAAACTCATATTTATTTAAGTTTGAAATATTTCAAGAATTTTAAAATTATTTCAGGAATTTTCGGAGTTAGTTTCACTCGCGCGTCGATTCGTTTAATTGATAAAAGCGAGTATAAAGTGCATTTTAGGAATTGTTTTAAAATTTCGAAAATTATGTTTTTATAAATTTCGAGATATTTCTAACATTTTAAGACTATTTCCGTGATTTTCTGAATTTATTTTAAGTGCAGCTCGGTTTGTTAACTATAAATGCGGGTATAAGTTGCGTTTCAAAATTTATTTAAAAATTACGAAATTTACATTTTTATTAACTTCGGGATATTTATAATATTTTATAACCATTCTCGTAATTTTCTGAAATTGTTCTATGTGCCACTTGGTTCGATAAATTGCGAAATACGGGTCAGAACCAGGCTTGCAAATGGAAAACCAGACACGTGTCGACTGTTAAACGGATTCACAGAAACGTGGCAGCTACCTATTTGTGGCTGTTACAACGTGTTGTTTAAAAAAAATAAAAATAAAATAAAAATAAAATAGAAACAACAGGAGATAGATACAACCCATGTGTTCCCATTTCCCTCGACCTTGGTTTCTCTCATCTCTCTTAAACTCTCCGTCTCTGTTTTCCGGCTTCGTGTGCCTTTTTCTTTGGTGCTGCCGCCTGGTAATTTCCCTACGCTACCCTGTTTTCTGTAGTTGCCTTCCTTGCTTTCCCGGCGAGGAGTGGTGGTGGCGCGTGGTCTGCGTCGGGGGTGTGATTAATGTGTGTATATGCATATGTATTTAGGCATAAGTGTGTGTGAAGTTGTGATGTTGCTGTGATGTTGCTGTGATGCTGTGCTCTTGGGTATTGTTCGATTACCTTTCGATTAGTTAAAAAGAAACTTGATTCCTTTGATCATTGTTTAACCTCAGTTATCGTTATCATGACTTGATGAGCTAGTTAGCTCACTCTTGCGAATCTTTTTATATATGTTACAGTTGAAAAGGATATGGATGATAGTGAAGTTCCTCAGTCCAAAGTGCGGGCTAAGGTTCCAGTTGAGTTGGATTGAGCTAGCAGAAGCTTCATGCGGTAGAGAGATTTTCAAATTGTAAGAATACTTTTATTATTAGTTGTAAGTTAAATTAAAGGGGAATTTGGTACGTTGTAATAAAAGTTAAAGTTGTGGCTTGTTTTCATACTTTAACCTGTTGCGATCCATGGTTTTGTGAAGCAGGGTCATTATAAATAATATCTCTTATACAGGTTTATATATTGTGTATGTGTTGTGGACCCCAAACTTCTGACCCGGGTTTGGAGGGCGCCATAAGTAAGATGGTTAAAATTACCTACAAATCATGCATAACAATAACACATGAACCTATGCTAGCATGGCAAGTTCTAAATCCTTAAATTCACTTTCGCTTCATTAAGAATTAACACACTATTTTATAAGTTCACGACGCTCATAAGACGAATAAGCCTAACCAATACTAGGTTATCATACAATCACCACACACTAAGGCATCGAAACAAATCAACTAAAGAAATCCATAAGTAAATCCGCTAGAACCCCACGATAACGATTAGCCCATGAGCGGACTCATCATCAACGTGGGTTCCGATGAAAGCATGGTATAATAAACGTAGTCTTTATACTTAATAAAACCAAGTACAAAACACAAGTAAATGTTCAAGAAATAAGAAAACTAGCATCCAACGTTACTACTTAAACAAATAATCACAAGAACAAACTAGATCTTCTTCGCCTTGGTTGAATTGTGCCCTTCGGTCTTCTTTTCTCCTTTTCCTTAGCTTTTTGTATGTCTCTCCTTATGCAAAATGTCTTTATATATATATATATATGTGTGTGTGTGTGTGCTGTAGAATTGACCAGGGCTTCAAACTCTCAAAATCCTAGTAGAAACAGAATTCTGCTATCCCAACCTGGCGCGGGCGCGCGCTTGACCAGCGCGGGCGCGCTGAGCTTCTGATCTTTAGGCGCGACCACGCGCTATCATTGTGCGGGCGCGCTGACTCCCTGGATAAAATTCTGACTTCTTCTTTTCCTTGCTGAATTGAGTTGGTTTTCCACGAGCTTTTATTCCAACACCATCCTAACACCCAATTAGCACTAAAACCATGCTAATTCACCTGATTACCCGGAGAATGCCTGAAAATGCAAAAATACTAAAAAAACACATTAAAACACCAACAACTTGAGTACCAATACACCAATTCAAAGCTTTACGGAGCGTAATAAAGTGCCAATCAATGCTTGTCCTCAAGCATAAACATACTCAAAGAACAAGAAATAAAAATGCATGAATGCAACTAAATGAATGCAACGATCCCCATAGAATAACTAAACCAATCAACAAGCAACATCACAACAAATGCAGTTATTCGCATAAACATCAATCAAGCCTCACAAATCAACCTACAAACTAGAGACGTGCATGTGTGCAACTGCTTACCGATATACTATCGCAACTAGATCAATAATCATGACCCACTACTCATCAAAGCAATCGCAAGTTTATAAATAAAATAAAAGCTAGACTCAAAATAACTTATAACACTTCAATTCTTATATCGGAGTTTTACATGGATTCACGCTTTTATTCACAACATAACAACATAAATATGCTTATTTGACCGTGCAATGAGTGAGGTCCACAAAAGACTTATACAATAGTACCCATGCAACGAGCGTTAGGTTAAAAGATCCCAAACTATAAAAGCCTTAGGTCACTAGGCACAAAGTCCCCTAAGAACTTAATAACTCGAGTACTAAAGAGCCCACTCGTGATCAATTATACATAACACTTAAATAATTTTTTTTCTATTTTTTCTTCTTCTTTTTTCACAAATTTCTGAACAAGTGTGTCTCGCTCCATCTCGCTCAACCCTAGACTACTCATATAAATATGAGCCGACTACTAGCCATTTGACACCTAGCAATAAAATCCAATTTTCTCCAATTTTTAAATATCTATGTTAATTTATCATTAAGAGAATATCCTAAATTCTAAATATAAACAAGCGATTAAACCTCGACAAATAAATAAACCATGACCATGATCTAGCACTCAAGCAACCTATAAGACTTAGTGAAATACAATTGTCTCTAGCATGCAAATCAATTCGATAAGACTTAACATCACTAAATACGACATCACTACACTTAGCATCAAGATCACAAGTCGTTGGGAAAAATCATCTAAGGGATCATGTTATAATGCAAATGAATGAAACTATATGAACAAACTATCATAAAAAACAAAAAAAACTACTACATGGAAAATATTCAACTATATGCACTAAACTATCATGAACATACAAAATATATGTGATTCACACAAAATATATTCCTTTAACTACTACCCCCAAACTTAAAATATTCACTGTCCTCAGTGAAGGTAATAGTAAGGAATCAGGCATACCTACTCCAAATCAGGATCATCACCCTCAAAGGATGGAGTGTCAAGCGTGTCTGGAGTTGAATACACGAAATCCTCATCAAATACTGGCTACTGGATATCAACACATGTGGCTCTGAATGCAGTCCATAGTGCTTGGGTAATATCACGTGCAAAACGACTATGGATGTCGTGCATAGCATCCATCCTCCTCACTAGACGCCTATACTGCGTCATGCTCAAACCAGCTCCAACATCTGCTCCTACCTGCTCCTGCTGCTGCTGCTGCGATGGACCAGCCTCACCCAACTCAGCTCTCCAAGCTGCCTTGCTCGCCTACTGCGTGCCACCAGCATATGCCTGAGGAGTTGGCCTTCCACCTGGCAGATGGTCATAAGAATATCCAAGCCCCTTAGGATCGGGCTTGCCACCATACAACTCAGTCATGTTTAACAACGTAGAATTGTCGATAGGAGCACTGGAAAGCTGCAGCTGCTCATGTGTGGGCCAATGAACACCAACTTCCACGCACAGCTTCGTCACCACGGACGCATAGGGTATAGAACCCGTAATACCTCCTCTCAAGAACCTCAAAATACCCTGGTAAATAACAATCCCCAAATCCACATAATCCCCCCGAAGAATACCCCACAACAGACGAGCACGCTCCACAGTAATCTCATGCACATGCGAAGATGGCATGATGTTAGCACAGATAAACGAATTCCATGCAAACCTGTTCATGCACGAGGCATGGAACGTGAAATAATCAGTCGTGCCCCTCTTGAACTTCCAATGTGTCTCAGGCATACACAAAGTAGCAACAATCAGATCCAGATTAAAGTCCTTCGGAGTCTTATCGTTCCAAGTGTCTTGACCGGGCTTCCTAGCGGGCTGCTCAATCACCCTCCTTATCGCATCCGCATTGTACCCCACCGTCATCCCCCGTACCACAGTGAAACCATTCTTCTCCACCTTCACATTAGCATAGAACTCTCGAACAATGTTCATGGGCACACCAGTGGGAGTCTCGCAAAAAGGAACCCAGCCCATCTCCAATATCATCTCCAACAACTTACCATCCTTTCCTGATGGCAGAAAACCTAGCTCCTTTGCTATAGGCTTCGAGAGAAGCCTCGTGTACTCCGCTTTAGCCTCGGGAGTTGAAAACCTTTGCCTCACACCACCCGCACTCGAAGAATTGGTGGTGTTGCTGCTTACTTGAGTTCTTTGTCTCTTGGGTGCCATTGGGATTGAATAAGAGAGAATAAAAGATAAGTGTTTGAGAAAGATTTGTGTTTTAAAATTTGTGAAGTGGTGGAGAAGTTTGTGTTTAAGTGTGTGTATATATAGGAGATGAGAAGAGAATTAGATATGGAATAGAAGTGGGAATTGATTATAGGAATCGTGGGAATAATGGGTTTGATTTGGAGAGGGAAATTTGGGATGTGGAAGAGTAAAAATCGGGTAGAAATTGATTTTGTAGTAAAAATCCCGATATTCTCTTCACAAACTGCTGTTTTTTCCGAAAACAGGACCCCGGCGCGGCTGCGCGCTAGAACAGCGCAGGCGCGCTCACTTTCTTCCAAATTGGTGCGGGCGCGCGCTAGATCAGCGTGGGCGCGCTTGGTTTCTGGAAAAACAGTGTGGCCGCGCGCTAGATCAGCGCGGACGCGCTAGATCAGCGCGGGCGCGCTAGATCAGCGCGGGCGCGCTCAGCTTCTGAAGTTGGCCCTGAATTTTTTTTTTTCTGATTTTTTTGTGTTTTTCTCCTTTCTTCTTGCTTCCTCTACCTACTAATGTACAACAAACTTCAGTTGCCTCCCAAGAAGCACTTGTTTTACGTCATTAGCTCGATGTAAAATCTTGAGCTCAAACGGATAATAAAACGGCACTAACCACCTTGCGGTTTGCCGTGTCACCATAATAATGCTTCAACCTCTGACCATTTACCTTGAATGCTTGGCCCGAATCATTCTCAAAAATCTCTACCGCTCCATGTGGAAACACAGTTTTGACAAGAAACGGCCCTGACCATCTTGACTTTAATTTTCCTGGAAAAAGATGGAGATGAGAGTTAAACAAAAGAACTTGTTGCTCCAGAACAAATGATTTGAGCACTAGACCCCTATCGTGCAACCTCTTGACTTTCTCCTTATACATTTTATTGTTCTCATAAGCTTGAAGTCGAAACTCGCTGAGTTCATTCAATTGAAGCATCCTATTCTTTCCAGCTGCATCCAAGTCCAGATTCAACTTCTTCAAAGCCCAATATGCTTTATGCTCTAGCTCCACCGGCAGATGACACCCCTTACCATACACCAACTGAAACGACGACATTCCCAATAGAGTCTTGTAGGCTGTTCTATACGCCCAAATAGCATCATCAAGCTTCAAAGACCAATCTTTCCTTGATGGACACACAACTTTTTCTGGAATGCACTTGATCTCTGTTAGATACCTCAGCTTGACCATTTGTCTGAGAATGATAAGCTGCAGCAATGCGATGATTCATATTATACCTTTGCATCATAGCAGTGAACTTGTGATTGCAAAAATGCGACCCCTCATCACTGATTATGACTCTTGAAGTTCCAAACCTTGTGAATATCTGCTTGTGAAGAAAATTAAGCACTACTTTCGCATCATTTGTTGGCAACGCCTTAACTTCAACCCATTTCGAGACATAATCGACCGCCAACAAAATATATTGATTGTTGCAAGATGAGACAAATGGCCCCATGAAGTCAATTCCCCAAACATCGAAGACTTCAACCTCGAGAAGCACATTAAGAGGCATCTCATCCCTCTTGGACATATTACCCACTCGTTGACATCGATCACATTTCAAAACAAACCGATGAGCATCTTTAAACAAGGTTGGCCAAAAGAAACCTGCTTGAAGAATATGAGCTGCTGTCTTTTCTCCACCATAATGTCCTCCTTAAGTCGTTGAGTGGCAATCTCGCAAGATCCCCCATTTTGCTGTAAGGAATACATCTCCTGATGATTTGGTCGGCTCCTTGTCAAAAAAGAAACGGCTCATCCCACATATACCACTTCACTTCATGCATAAACTTCTTCCTTTGAGCGTACAACAAGCCGGGAGGCATGATATTACTCAAAAGGTACTTCACAATGTCTGCAAACCACGGTTCTTCCTCTTGTACTCCAAAATGCTGCTCATCGGGAAAAAACTCATTGATTAATGTCTTATCTAATGAAGTTGCACTTGGATCTTCTAAATACGAGAGATGATCAGCGACTAGATTTTTAGTCCCTTTTCTGTCCTTGATCTCTAATTCAAATTCTTGAAGCAACAAAACCCATCTAATCAATCTAGGCTTCGAGTCCTTCTTCGAGACGAGATAACGAATTGCAGCGTGATCAGTGAAAACTATCACCTTCGTCCCAAGCAAATAAGATCGAAATTTCTCAAAACCATAGACAATAGCCAAAAGTTCTTTCTCCGTAGTAGTATAATTCAGTTGAGCACCATTTAGGGTCTTACTAGCATATTAGACCACATGAAATATGTTATTCTTTTTTCTGCCCAAGAACTGCTCCAACTGCATAGTAAGGATGGCAAAATAATCTTATCCGACGGATATCCGATCCGAAACCCGAAATTTTGGATATATCGAACCCGATTTTTTGGATTTGGATTTGGATATGGATTTCAATTTTAAACTCGAAAATTTTTGGATTTGGATTTGGATATTAGGTATACCGTATACCGATCCGAGACCCGATCCGAAATCCGAAACGCTATCCGAACCCGATCCGAACCCGAAATCCAAAAAAAAACCCGAATTATTAAATATATATATTATAAAAAATATTAGAATTTTATATATTATACATTATAATATTATATAATATATATTATATAATTTACCTTATACATATTATTATATAATTTTTAGAACATATATTTTTATATTTATTTTAAAAATTAACTAATTATAAAGTTTAATGAAATGTAATTATTCAATCATTTAAATGGGTGATAAGGTTTATAAGGTTAACAAAATATGTTTTAGTAATAAATCTAAAAACTGGGTATCAATGTAGTTGATTTTTTAAATATTACCTATAAAACATATAATAACACAATTAATGATGTGGAGTGGTTGAAGATGACACATTAAAACTCTTTCTCTACAAGTCTCGTGTTCGATCCCAAGCACTTGCAATATTAATAATTATATAAATTTTCAGATTTCGGGTTCGGGTTTCGGGTTCGGGTATGAATATCCAATTCAAAAAATTTCGGGTTTCGGGTATACCCGAATCCGATCCGAAATCCGATGGATCGGGTTCGTGTATTCATTTTCGGGTATTTTTCGGGTTCGGGTTTGGTTCGGGTATGGATAATATTTTCGGGTTTGGATATGGATTCTGCAATACCCGACCCGATCCGACCCGATTGTCATCCCTACTGCATAGTCATTTGCATCGCACATCATCTCAAAAGGTTCATTCCAATCAGGTGCAGTTATGATAGGTGCCGTGATTAAACTCTTTTTCAACATCTCAAAAGTAGCTAGGCACCCGTCATCAAACTTAAAAGGGATATCTTTCTTTAGCAAACTGCACAATGGCTTCGAAATCTTAGAGAAGTCCTTGATGAAACGCCTATAGAAACCCGCATGACCAAGAAAACTGCGAATTCTCTTTAAAAAATAGGTGGAGGAAGATTTTCAATGACCCCCACCTTGGCTTTGTCCACCTCAAGACCCTTACTAGAAACCTTGTGCCCAAGAATAATGCCCTGTCACACCATAAAGTGATATTTTTCCCAATTGAGAACCATATTGGTCTCAATACACCTCTTGAGAACGTTTCCCAGATTCTGCAAGCATTCATCAAAAGAATCTCCAAATATAGAGAAGTCGTTCATGAACACCTTCACATTCTGGCCAATCATATCAGAAAAGATGGCCACCATACATCTCTGGAATGTGGCTGGTGCACCACACAGACCAAAAGAAACTCGTCTGAAGGCGAAAGTACCAAATGGACAAGTGAAGGTAGTATTCTCCTGATCCTCTAGAGCGATACAAATATGATTAACTTGAATAGCCATCCAGAAGACAGTAGTACTCGTGACCAGCCAACCTTTCAAACATTTGGTCAATGAAAGGCAGAGGGAAGTGATCCTTCCTAGTGGCCTTGTTCAGCTTCCTATAGTCCATACAAACTCTCCATCCCGTGACTGTTCGAGTAGGGATGAGCTCATTCTTCTCATTAGCAACTACTATGATACCTCCTTTCTTCGGTACACACTGAACTGGACTCACCCAAGAATTTTCAGAAATGGGATAGATAATCTCTGCATCCAGCCACTTAAGAATTTCCTTCGTCACTACTTCCTTCATGATTGGATTAAGTCTTCTTTGCTGTTCAACCGTAGGCTTGCTACCTTCCTCTAGCAGAATTTTATGCATGCAATAGAAAGGGCTGATTCCCTTAATATCTGTTATGGTCCAACCGATTGCCGATTTGAACTCTCTTAGAATCCTCAAAAGTTTTTCCTCATCACTACCTGAAATGTCAGGTGCAATAACCACAGGCAGAGTAGATGCATCACCTAAAAAAGCATACCTCAAATATTCAGGTAGTGGTTTCAGCTCAAGAGTGGGGGCTTCCTCAATAGATGGCTTGAGGTGTTTTGGAGATTTGTTCAACTCCTTCATATCAAGAGATTCAAAAGGCATATCCAACTTCCTCTTCCAAGGAGAAGCATTTAGATATTGCAATTTCTCTTCTCCTTCATCATCTTCACTATCTGAATTCCCCAACAAGGCATTCTCTAAGGCATCAGACCTTAGCAATTGATCAAGTTCTGATGTGACCACAGAATTGACCAACTCCACCTTTAAGCACTCCTCATTTTCTGTAGGAAATTTCATATCATTAAACACATTAAAAGTTACATCCTGATCTAGCACTCGAATTGTAAGCTCACCCTTCTGCACTGTTAGGTCACACACACACACTGTAGAGGGGGTGAATACAGTGTATAGTACACTCAAATCGAACTTTAAGAACTTAAGTAACAGAAAAAAAACTTTATTGAAACAATAAACTCTATTACAGTATGGAACTGTTACCTCTCAGTGATGAACAAATATCACGAGAGCTGCTAGGGTTACAATGAATAATCTTTTCTAATAATGATAACACTTATAGTGTAACCCTATGTCTGTGTTTATATACTACACAGTTACAAGATAATCGCTAATTGATATGGAATATAATTCTGCTTCCTAAAATATATCAATCAGATATCTTTTCTTTCAAGTATTCCATTCTTCACGGAATTCCTTCTTCATGCATATCTCTTCTTATATTTATCTCAATCTTCTTTCCTTTAATCAGCTACTGTCCTTATCTGATTGTCCTTCAGCACTTAAGTTCTGATATCTATCTTCTGATGATTATCTCCTGATAATATAAGTACTGATATCCTTAAGTCCTGACTTCCAGTATAAGTACTGATCAACAGTTAAGTACTGATTTATCCTGTTCACGTAAGATCTGAAAGCTAAACATAAAACATATTAGCCATGACATTATCAAATATATCTAACAATCTCCCCCAACTTGTAAATTAACAAAATATACAAGTTTAACAGATATTTGATGATGTCAAAAACATTAAGTACAAATGCATGAGAAATAGACTAGATAACTACAACTTACAGTCCTTAAAGTTTTTACCAATTTCAACTTCTGATAACAACTTCAATCTGTATAAATATCAGAATTTAAGCAGTTGTAGATCTTCGACTTGGCTTCTTCATTTTCTGATCTCTCTGATGTCAGGAGTTGTTCTGAGATAGTTCTTCAACAAACATTTCTCAGCATATCTTAGTTCATCAATCATTCTCCTTTTAACACCTTTAAGCTCTGCAGTATCTTCACCAGTTTGAAAGATTGCAGCTCTGAGATCATTAATATTTGCTTTTCTTAACTCCTGATCTAGTCTTATGACATAAGCTTTTTCTGACTCAAAATTGAATTCAAGTCCCTTAATACCAAGATACGTTCTGATCTGTGCAGTATTAGGCTTCATATCAACAATATCACCATTGTGATCTCTGTACTTTGGAACATATCTGCTGTCAGACTTAACAGAATAAAGCCTTTTCTGTCTCTGAATCTGTTCTTTTAAGTAGTTTGCAGCAGTCTCTGTTATTCTGTCATCCACTTGAAGTAAGAAAAGTACATGCTCCAATTCTTCAAAATACTTCAAAGGAATGGCATTTTGTCTTATATGATAAACCCTACCATCTGTCATGAAATACAACATGATGTATTCTTTCAAGTAGGTATGGTAAACCATCTGTACAGATTCCAGTTGATTCAATCTCTCAGGAGTTGCTCCAATACCTGGTTCACTCAAGGAAGTTGGATCATTGGTAGTGTTGTGTACTCTTCTTTCATCAGCACTTCCCAATCCAGTTTTATCTCTAGCTTCCTTTCCAGTAACTACTCTTGCTTCAAAACCACTTGCAATAGTCTTCAAAGATTGAGTCTATTTTGCTTTAGTGAATCCTGGTAGGAGTGTCTTTGATCTATTTTCTGATATCAAGTTAACTTGAGCACTGTCAGAGGTTACTTGCTTCTTCTGAATATCAGAACTTACAATTTCTTGACTCTGAACAACTTGAGCCATGTCAGAGGTTGTTTTAAGAACTTTTCTTGTAGTCAGAGCAAGATCATCTTTTCTATCAGTAATTTCTTCTTCCTCAGAAGGTACATAAGGCTTGATAGGTTCACCAACCTTTTCTTTACCTTTGGATCTTGGATTTATCTTTGGTTGTGATCTAGCCAAAGTTGCTTCAGTATGTGGCCTTTCTTTGATCACAATGCCTTTAGGTTTTGGAAGTAACTTTTTACCAGAAGCTTCAGATTTAGATGTGACTTTCTCTGATTTAAGTCTGGCTTCTTCTTCCTTTAAACTTTCCAAGTCCATCCCTGGATTTTCTTGAAGAAATAACTGTCTTGACATTTCCTCATCAAGATCTAGAAGTTCATCAGAACTTATCCTTTTACCAGCAGCAGAACTTATTCTTTTCCCAGTATCAGAACTTGTTCTGTGACTAGCTTGTCTTGATGTAAACCTTCTACCTTGACTATGACCACTACCCATTCCAGAGGTTCCTTGGTCATCTTTTCCATCATCCTTTCCTTGCAGTGTCTTGTTGGTTGTGCATTTGGACTTAATTACCTTCTCCCCCTTTTTGGCATCAGCAGGTAATAAAATAGAGAGAAGTAGTTCCACTGAGGTCTGGATTTCAGTAAGTTGCGATTGCTGAGAAGCTTGATTTGTCAGAATTTGATCAATCTGAGCTTGTTGTTTCTCTTGAGTTTTCTCAATATAAGCAACCCTGTCAATGGTAGGTTGGAAGAACTTTTTCTTATCAATTTTCCAAACTTGTTCTTGTTTGATAAAGTTCTCCTGAATCTTGTGTAGCTCGGCATGAGTATTGGAATGAAGACCTTGTAGATGTTTAGTACTCAATGCAGTGACTCTAAGCTGGGTTTTAAAATCATCAGAATTTAACATTTCATCAGCTTTAGTCAGGTGCTCAGCAAGATGTAAAGCATTTGGAACACATGAAACTGAGTTCCATTCCTTAGTCCACTCCTGACCTGCAGGAGTTTCACTCCAAGGCACTGGTGCATCCCTGATAACAAACTCCTTTACCAGTTCAGACTTAGGAAGAGTCGGTGGAGGAGTATGTCCTGAAGGACCTGCTTCATCAGCATCTACAGTTGTAGCAGCATCACCAGTATCTCCAACATTTGCAGTATCAGAACTTAAAGAATCAGTATCTTCTGATAAGACAACAGTGTGAGTAGCAATGGAGGCTTCAACATCCTCTAATTGCTGATCTGAGACTAAGTTCGGATCAACAGCCATATCCTGATGCTCACCTAAAATCTGATCATCAACATCTTGATGCAGAGAAGGTGTTGTTGATAACTCTAGAGTTTGAACAGCATCAGTAACAGGTGTTGTGGAAGGATTATTTGCTGTGGAGCTTCTAAGAAAAGAATTGCAGGCACAACCAAGTTCTGAATATCAATTTCAGCACTTGTGCCTGGATCAACAAGAGACACAGATGGGGAGTTATCCTTGTCAGATACAGCTTCCTGAGATGGAGTGGATGGAGAAGAAGTGACTGGAGCAAATTCCTTGCCTTGTGAGATCAGAGATTCCTGATCCCCTTCCTTAGCTGCTTCCTCATCATCATCTGAAACTGGCCTTTGTGCCCTCTGTTTCTTGTACTTCCTTGTTGATTTGGATTCCTTGGGAGTTTCAGGAATTATCATACGTCTAAGCCTCTTGAGAAGCCTAGAACCCCCAATTTCAGAATCCTTCTGAGAAGTTGCTTTCTCAGCTTCAATCACCACAGGTTCTGAAGAAGGAATCTGTTCCTCAGAATCTGATTCATCTCTCAAAGTAAATCTCCTCCTCTTTTGAGGTGTTTGAGGAACAGTTTTTGTTCTCTTTGCTTAGAGGATGGAGACTTCACAGTAGGTGCTGAAGAAGAAGGTTGAGCAGTCTATGAAGTGGAGAGATAGGATTTGAGATAAGTTCTGAGGGTAGGTTGAGTAGAATGAGAGGTAGGGACTGAGGTTGATGGATTTTGGATGGTTGGAGGTGGTTGGACATCAGAATAAACAGATCTATATGTATCAGGATCAGCATTTACCAGGATCTGTTTTACAGACTTAGGAATCTGTAATGATTTAACCATTTTCTTCTTAGTATCAGCATTTACCAGATCATTAAGTACCTTTTTGCAACCTTAAATGGTGGGGTTTGAGTGCTGACTAAATGAGGTTCATCAGTACAGTAAGTGTAAATAAGTTGACAGAATCTAGCAAAATAAACACATCTCGATCCTCTGTCATCCTATCCCCAATAAAACCAATTATTCCAGTTGCAAAATCAAAATGAGTTTGATGAATAATAGCATACCCTATGTGCTGACTCAGAATTGGGATAGCATCAAAATTTGAACATTTGTTCCCAAAGGCTTTGGTGATGCAATCAAAGAAGAAACTCCATTCTCTTCTGATATTAGCCCGTTTTAACTGTCCAAGTTTCGTCAGACTCTTTTCATATCCCAATTCAGCCATTAACTCCCGAAGGGCTGAGTCCTCTGGAACTGAGAAAGTACAATCCTCTGGAAGATGTAAAGCCCTGCGTACTATACCAGGAGTGACTACAAAAGATGAATCACCCACTTGAAAGATAATACTGGGAGTTCCACGGTTACCACCATCAGCAAAAATGCCAGTCCTCCAGAACCTCAGAACTTGTTGACTTGAAAATAATTCAGGCTGAGTTAAGGCGTACCCAACCTCACTATGTGTAAGAAGATCTGGCACAAAGTGCAATTCAGATGGAGCTTCAGCATGATCAAGAATTGCAGCATAGTTGTTTGGAACAAATTTAGCTCCATCAATGATTAAATCCTTTGGTGCCATGTGAAAAAATTGAGAATGAAGTATGCCTGATAGGTGTTTGATATAATATCGTTGGACACCTGTCAGACATGCAGTAATAACGGATAGTTACTGGGCTCGAGAAAATAGGAATGATTACTTACCCAGTTGCCTGTTTCAAGGAAAAACCGTTCCATTATCAAGAGAAACAGTTTTAATTCAAAATTTAAACCGTTAGCACTGATTGAATTATTTTTCACTGCAAATATTCTGAAAATACATCACATGAAAATGACCAAGATAATTAAAGAGTAAGTGCTGAAAATGAATCAGAACTTAATAAAACACAATTATATGGTCATCAGAATATCAATCAGGATTTATCAACACAAGATAAATAACTCAGAGACAAAATCTTGAAGTAAAAACAACTTTCATTAATATATCAAGACAATACATTTATGAAATGGAAATTACATCATACTTATACAAGATTTTCCCTAAGCTCTAATCCTAACATCAACAGCTTTAGTCCTAGCTAAGAAGCCTGACAAAGCTGAGGATGAAGAAGAACAGGAAGAAGACAAGATTAAGTCATCTTCCTCTTCCTATCTTCGACGAACAAGATGGCGAGTCGTATGATTCGCTCTTGCTGACGGATACGACGAAGGTGAAGGTCTCTTCGAACGGCCACCAGATCACGTTTGATAACCTCTGGAAATTGAATCCAGAGATTGTGAGGGATGTTGGTGATAGGGTAGGGAGTTGGAATTCCATTCAAAAAGACATGCACAGTCTCATCACCGTAATTGTAGAACCAGCCAAATTCAGCCATTTGTGATAGTAAATGAAAAACAAGACTGAATTTGTGATAAAAGTGTGATGAGAAGACTAATGTGAAGTGGCTGTTTATATAGGCAAGAGAATGCCAAGAGACGCAAAGATATTTAATGCTGACAGGTAGAATTAATTCTACCTCATCTCCCTAGACTTTGAAAAAGAATAACAGTCATTGGAAAGAGGAAGCATGGTCTAGACCGCACAAGACACAAGAAACAGTGGACTGTTCAAGTACAAATACCATTAATCCTAATCATAGTGACTATTAATCTTCCACTTCAACATATTTGAGTTCGAACTGAGACTGTTATCAAATTTTATTCACAGATAAGCCAAGTAAAGGATTAGACTGAGAAATCAGAACTTAGACCTATACCAGAACTTAACAGTCATCAGAACATAATTTCTTAACTCGAAAAAGGAATGCCCATCTTAGTAAATACTCATACAAGTTCTGAGTTATGGACGTCAGAACTTAATCATCAGAACGTGTAACTTAGAACTTGTCCTCAGAATTTGTGCAATAATGACACAATGACTGTTTATCTAAAATAACATAGACCACCACAGAAATTTTCATCATTCAGATGGAGTGATTAGTGTGTGCATTAAGCTAAAAACAGACAAAGAGTAAAGTCTGATTCACTTCAGTACATCTTAGAAATAAGGCATAACTAAAATTTTGCTAAAGATCTGTCATTGTCCTGAAACCTACTGAAGAATGAGTTTATGCTTGAGTCCACCTCAACTGTTTTGTGCTAATTTTATGCATCTTTTGAAATTCTATTTTACAGTGGCTTCTCAGTGTAAGTGAGTCACGACTGTTTATCAGAATTTATGCTATTTTCAGAGTATTTCTCCAGTAATCATAGAGTGTGAAAAGTCACCAAGAAAATATTTTGCTTTTCTGATGCATATTTACTTAATACCAGCAATGCACTTGGGTCGTCCCTTCCACATTTTTACTCTAGATCTCAAAGGAGTACCTGATTTTAATCTTTGATCTTTTTGCTTTTTCTTTTGATAAGAGAGGTTATCAGCACTTAGTACATTCAGCAGTTTTACTAGTATCAGAACTTAACAGATGAGTAGCATTATTCTAATTTGTGACTTAGTAATAAGATATACAAAGTGAACTTAACTAAGCTCAGTTATCAGAATTTGCTAGTGTCATAAGATTTCCACTGAAATAATTACTTCTTCCATGGAATCATTTGTTTATTGAAGACTACTAGGTCAGTATCTAGCACAGTTATCCTCATAGGATTGAATAGGTACTAGAACAACATATCACTTATCAGAGTTTAGAAACATATATCAGACAACAGTCAGTACTTAAAGACATTTATCAATTAAGCACAGAATACACAATGAGATTAATTCTGTAAATACTGAGCATAAAGTCTGATAACACAGAACAAGTCTAAGCAGATTTAGAGAAAGAACCTGAAACCATTCCAAGTTCATTTACCAATCTTGTAAAAGTAGCTTCACATAATGGTTTTGTGAAGATATCTGCCAACTGTTGATCTGTGGGAACAAAATGCAATTCCACTGTACCTTCATCCACATGTTCCCTGATGAAGTGGTACCTGATGCTGATGTGCTTTGTCATTGAGTGTTGAACTGGATTACCTGTCATAGCAATAGCACTTTGATTATCACAGTAAATAGGGATTTTGAAATATGTTAACCCATAATCCAGTAACTGATTCTTCATCCAAAGAATCTGTGCACAACAGCTTCCTGCAGCAATATACTCTGCTTCTGCAGTTGATGTGGAAATTGACTTTTGTTTCTTGCTGTACCAAGAAACCAATCTGCCTCCAAGAAATTGGCAGCTTCCACTTGTGCTTTTCCTGTCAATTTTGCAACCTGCAAAATCTGCATCTGAGTAACCTATTAGTTTAAAATCTGATTCTCTAGGATACCATAATCCCAGAGCAGCTGTTCCTTTAAGATACTTAAAGATTCTTTTTACAGCTGTTAAGTGAGGTTCTCTTGGATCTGCTTGAAATCTTGCACAAAGACAGGTAGCATACATGATATCAGGTCTACTAGCAGTTAGATAGAGTAGAGAGCCAATCATACCTCTGTAGTCAGTAATATCTACTGATTTACCGGTATCCTTATCCAGTTTTGTTGCAGTGGCCATTGGAGTGGATGCACTTGAACAATCTTGCATTCCAAATTTCTTTAGCAAGTTTCTGGTGTACTTGGTTTGACAAATAAAAGTGCCTTCCTCATTCTGCTTGACTTGAAGGCCCAGAAAATAGCTAAGTTCCCCCATCATACTCATCTGATATCTTGACTGCATTAGTTTGGCAAACTTCTTGCAAAGTTTGTCATTTGTAGATCCAAAAATGATATCATCAACATAAATCTGGACCAGAAGTAAGTCCTTTCCATGGTTGAGGTAGAACAGTGTTTTGTCTATTGTCCCTCTGTTGAATCCACTTTCCAGAAGAAACTGAGCTAAAGTCTCATACCATGCTCTAGGAGCTTGCTTAAGTCCATAAAGTGCTTTGTCAAGTCTGTAGACATAATCTGGATGTTTGGTATCTACAAAACCTGGAGGTTGTTCAACATATACCTCTTCCTCCAATTCTCCATTGAGAAAAGCACTTTTCACATCCATTTGAAAGACAGTAAACTTTTTGTGAGCAGCATAAGCCAAAAATCCTTATGGCTTCTAACCTAGCAACTGGTGCAAATGTTTCATCATAATCAATTCCCTCCTGTTGAGAATATCCTTTTGCAACCAGCCTTGCCTTATTCCTTGTAATTATGCCATCACTGTCAGTTTTGTTTCTGAATACCCACTTTGTACCAACAACAGATCTATTCTTTGGTCTTGGTACTAGGGTCCAGACTTTGTTTCTTTCAAATTCATTCAACTCTTCCTGCATTGCTTGCACCCAATCAGCATCTTGAAGAGCTTCTTCCACTTTCTTTGGCTCAGTCTGAGAGAGAAAAGAATTGTAAAGACACTCATTTGAAGTACCTGTTCTAGTTCTGACACCTGCATCAGGATTTCCAATTATCAAATCAGGTGTATGTGATTTTGTCCACTTCCTTGCAGATGGAAGGTTTTCTCTAGAACTGGATGCTCCCCCATGATCCATGCTATCTTCATTTTCATTTTCTGATGCTCCCCCTGAAACTATGCTCTCTGAGTTGGATTCTTCAGTATTTAGATTTTCAGCACTATCAGAACTTGGCTTATCAGAACTTGACGAATCAGAACTTGAAGAGCCACATGTTCGATGTTTCTTGAGATGTGGTAGGATCTTGAGTATGCTCCCCCTGCATAGGTGCATCTTCCTTTAACGTAGTCACCACAGTTTCAATAACATCAGAGTTTAATCCATCAGAGTTTGCAGTATCAGGACTTAGACTGTCAGGATTTTCAGTATCAGAATATGAGTCTTCATTTTCAAATCTCAGCTGATCATGGTCAAAATCTTTAAGACCAGTGATCTTCTTGTCATCAAAAGAGACATTGATAGATTCCATGACCACTTTTGTTCTCAAATTATAGACTCTGAAGGCTTTTGTGGAAAGTGGATATCCAACAAAGATTCCTTCATCAGCTTTTAGATCAAACTTTGATAGCTGTTCAGGATGAGTCTTGAGAACAAAACACTTGCATCCAAATACATGAAAATATTTCAGATTTGGCTTCTTTTTCTTCACCATCTCATATGGTGTTTTTCCATGCTTGTTAATGAGTGTTGCATTTTGAGTAAAACAAGCAGTCTGCACAGCTTCAGCCCAGAAATAGGTTGGAAGCTTTGCTTCTTCAAGCATTGTACGTGCAGCTTCAATGAGAGTTCTATTCTTCCTTTCAACAACTCCATTTTGCTGTGGAGTTCCAGGAGCAGAAAATTCCTGCTTTATTCCATGGCTTTTGCAGAACTCTTCCATTATCAAATTCTTGAACTCAGTGCCATTATCACTCCTTAAAATTTTCACAGAATCTTTGACCATTTTATCCAGCTGTTTGACATGATCAATCAAGATAGATGCAGTTTCACTTTTTGTGTGCAAGAAATACACCCATGTGTATCTGGTGAACTCATCCACTATGACCAACGCATACTTCTTCTTTGCAATAGACATGACATTTACTGGACCAAATAGATCAACATGTATAAGATGATAAGGCTCAAGAATTGATGATCAGTCTTGCTCTTGAATGAAGATTTTCTTTGTTTGGCTTTCTGACATGAATCACAAAGACCATCAGGAGCAAATACTGTGTTTGGCAATCCTCTCACAAGATCTTTCTTGACCAGTTCATTTATATTGTTGAAATTTAAATGAGAGAGTTTCTTATGCCAATTCCAGCTTTCTTCAATTGATGCTCTACTTAACAGACAGATTGCAGAGCCATCAGTACTTGTTGAAAGCTTAGCTTCATAAATGTTACCACGTCTGTATCCTTTCAGAACAACTTCTTTGCCTTTAGATTTACTCACAATTCACAGTGTTCTTCAAAGAAATCAACATGATAACCTCTGTCACAGATTTGACTTATACTCAGTAGGTTGTGTTTAAGTCCTGAGACCAGAGCTACTTGTTTAATTATGACATTTCCAAGATTGATATTGCCATATCCCAATGTTTTTCCAATGTTGCCATCTCCATAAGAAACACTTGGGCCAGCTTTCTCCACAAAGTCTGATAGCAGGGCCTTATTTCCAGTCATATGTCCTGAACATCCACTGTCCAGAACTAGAATATTTTTCCTGTTGCCCTGCAATCACAAAGACCACTAATTATTAGTTTTAAGGACCCAGACTTGCTTGGATCCTTTGGCCTTATTAAGTTTGTTAACATTTGCAGCGGATTTAGCATCAGAGTTTATGTTAACATTTTTCTTATCAGAATTTACATATCAGACTTTGAATCAGAATTTACACTAGAAGGAACAATGGAAACTTTCTTCAAAGAAGGTTTTATTTGATAATAATCATAGTACAAACTATGATATTCCTTACAAGTATAAATGGAATGCCATAAACTACCACAATGAAAACAAGGATTTTGTGGTTTGTATCTAACAGACTGACTCTTAACTCCTGATTTTGAAGGTAAGGAGTTAATATTCTTATTTTTCCTGCAAAAAGAAGCCAGATGGTTAGAACTTCCACAGTTATGACATGTTTTCCTAGGAGCATCAGGAACAGGTTTATAATCATTGCTTTTATTCACACCTTCCTTTCCATTCCTATTTTTCCTAGGTGATTTTACCTTGTTTGCATTCTTGACATCTTTCAGCTTATGCTTAAGCTGCTTCTTTGTCATTAAGCCTATGTTACTTCAGCTGTCTTTTCCTGTTTTAGTTTGTCAGAAGTTAATTCCTCTTTAACTTCTGATTTCTCATTATCAGACTTTACAGTTACAAACTTAACAGGTTTTAACTTTGGCTTTTGCTTAACAACAGGCTTAATTTCTTCAGTTCCTTTATCATTCTTATCTTCTCCATAACCTAAGCCCTCTTTCCAATTTTCACTACTTAGCAAATTTTGAGTTGTTTGCCAGAGTTAGTCCAAGTCCTGATTATCTCTCTTTCCTTTTCTAACTCAGTTTTTAGAGATTCATTTTTAGCACTTCATCCCTAACATAAAAAGCATCATCTCTATCCTTCTGAGTTTGATGGAACATGACTAACTCTTTTTCTAAGAAATCATTCTTTTCTTAAATGCAAGATTTTCAGAAGTTAATCTTTCACATGTTAAGTTTGATCTCTATAGCTAACAAACATGGTTTTAAGATATCTTCTCAACTCATTAATATCATCAGTATGAAAAGCATAAGTAGTCTGAGGTACCTTTGTTTCAGCAGCTTCAGAACTGCTCTCAGCACTTTCTTTATCAGCATTTGCCATCAATGCATAGTTCTCCTCACTTTCAGAGTCTGAGTGTCTGTCCAGCTTTTCTGCTTTGTGACAAGAGCCTTGCCTCTGTCACCCTTTACCTTCTTGCAGTCAGGAGATATGTGGCCTTTCTCACCACAGTTATAGCATTTAACATTGGTGTAATCTCCTCTGTCAGACTTTCCTCCTCTGCCTTCAGATCTTCTGAAATTCTTCTTATCAGAACTTATGCTTTTCCTGGAAAACTTCTTTCCCTTCCTGAACTTCCTGTATGCAATCTTTGTGATTCCTTTCACCATAAGAGCACACAGCTTCATCATCTCCTCATCAGCATCAGTCTCAGGCAAGCTTTCAGAATCTGAGTCATCATCACTCTCAGAACTTGATGACTCAGTATCAGACTTTATGAAAAGAGCTTTACCCTTGTCTTTCTTTGAGGAAGCTGCTTTGGGGAATTCTTCTTCAGCCTTAAGAGCAACTGTCCTTGACTTTCCTCCTTTCCTCTTGCTTCTTTGTTCCATCTCCAGCTCATGAGTCTTGAGCATTCCATAGATTTCGTCAAGAGTTGTTTCATCAAGATTGTAGTTGTCTCTTATTGTCGTTGCCTTCAAATCCCAGCATTCAGGAAGAGCTAACAGGAACTTAAGGTTTGAATCTTCAAGATCATACTCTTTATCAACCAATGACAAATCATTCAAAAGTTTGACAAATCTATCATATAAATCATTCAATGACTCATTAGTCTTTGAGTCAAAGTGTTCATACTCTTGAGTGAGTATTGTCTTCCTGTTCTTCTTAATTGTGTCAGTTCCCTGACACCTTGTTTCCAGAGCATCCCATATCTCCTTAGCAGTCTTGCAGTTGATTACCCTGTTTGACATTACATTATCAATGGCACTATGCAGTAAGTGTCGTACCTTAGCATCCTTAGCAATTGATGCTATGTCCTCAGCAGTATAATCACTCTTCTCCTTTGGTACGGTCATTGCTGCTTCACCTGCAACTGCAACAGCGAGTTTGGTTGGTTTGTGAGGACCTTCCTTGATTCTATCCAGGTATTCTGGATCTGTTGCTTCCAGGAACATGGTCATCCTTACCTTCCATATGGGATATTCAGATGGTCTCAGTATGGGGACTCTGATGGTCTCATACCGACTCTGAATTTGTGTCTTTGGTGGTTCCTCAGTTGTGGTAGGCTTAGTTGGAGTTTCTGTGTCCGACATGATTGTGTTTGGATCTTTAACTGTATGTAAGTTAACAGATAGGCTCTGATACCAATTGTTAGGTCACACACACACTGTAGAGGGGGTGAATACAGTGTATAGTACACTCAAATCGAACTTTAAGAACTTAAGTAACAGAAAACAAACTTTATTGAAACAATAAACTCTGTTACAGTATGGAACTGTTACCTCTCAGTGATGAACAAATATCACGAGAGCTGCTAGGGTTACAATGAATAATCTTTTCTAATAATGATAACACTTATAGTGTAAACCCTATGTCTGTGTTTATACTACACAGTTACAAGATAATCGCTAATTGATATGGAATATAATTCTGCTTCCTAAAATATATCAATCAGATATCTTTTCTTCCAAGTATTCCATTCTTCACGGAATTCCTTCTTCATGCATATCTCTTCTTATGTTTATCTCGATCTTCTTTCCTTTAATCAGCTACTGTCCTTATCTGATTGTCCTTCAGCACTTAAGTTCTGATATCTATCTTCTGATGATTATCTCCTGATAATATAAGTACTGATATCCTTAAGTCCTGACTTCCAGTATAAGTACTGATCAACAGTTAAGTACTGATTTATCCTGTTCACGTAAGATCTGAAAGCTAAACATAAAACATATTAGCCATGACATTATCAAATATATCTAACATCCACTTTCCACAAAAGCCTTCAGAGTCTATAATTGAGAACAAGAGTGGTCATGGAATCTATCAATGTCTCTTTTGATGACAAGAAAATTACTGGTCTTGAAGATTTTATTGACCATGATCAGCTGAGATTTGAAAATGAAGACTCAAATTCTGATACTGAAAATCCGACAGTCTAAGTCCTGATACTGTAAACTCTGATGGATTAAACTCTGATGGTATTGAAACTGTGGTAACTATGCCAAAGAAAGATGCACCTATGCAGGGGGAGCATACTCAAGATCTTACCACATCTCAAGAAGCATCAGAATATACATCTGGCTCTTCAAGTTCTGATTCGTCTAGTTCTGATAAGCCAAGTTCTAATAGTGTTGAAATCTAAATTCTGAAGAATCCAACTCAGAGTGCATAATTTCAGGGGGAGCATCAGAAATGAAATTGAAGACATCATGGATCATGGGGGAGCATTCAGTTCTAGAGAAAACCTTCCATCTGCAAGGAAGTGGACTAAATCACATACACCTGATTTGATAATTGGAAATCCTGATGCAGGTGTCAGAACTAGACAGGTACTTCAATGAATGTCTTTACAATTCTTTTATCTCTCAGACTGAGCCAAAGAAGTGGAAGAAGCTCTTCAAGACGCTGATTGGGTGCAAGCAATGCAGGAAGAGTTAAATGAATTTGAAAGAAACAAGTCTGGACCCTAGTGCCTAGACCAAAGAATAGATCTGTTGTTGGTACAAAGTGGGTATTCAGAAACAAAACTGACAGTGATGGCATAATTACAAGGATAGGCAAGGCTGGTTGCAATAGGATATTCTCAACAGGAGGAATTGATTATGATGAAACATTTGCACTAGTTGCTAGGTTAGAAGCCATAAGGATTTTTTGGCTTATGCTGCTCACAAAAAGTTTACTGTCTTTCAATGGATGTGAACAGTGCTTTTCTCAATGGAGAATTGGAGGAGGAAGTATATGTTGAACAACCTCCAGGCTTTGTAGATTCCAACATCCAGATTATTCTACCTTGATAAAACACTTTATGGACTTAAGCAAGCTCCTAGAGCATGGTATGAGACTTTAGCTCAGTTTCTTATGGAAAGTGGATACAACAGAGGAACAATAGACAAAACATTGTTCTACCTCAACCATGGAAAGGACTTACTTCTGGTCCAGATTTATGTTGATGATATCATTTTTGGGTCTACAAATGACAGACTTTGCAAGAAGTTTGCCAACTGATGCAGTCAAGGTATCAATGAGTATGATGGGGGAACTTAGCTAGTTTCTGGCCTTCAAGTCAAGCAAAATGAAGAAGACACTTTTATTTGTCAAACTAAGTACACCAGAAACTTGCTGAAAATTTGGAATGCAAGATTGTTCAAGTGCATCCACTCCCGTGGCCACTGCAACAAAACTGGATAAGGATACTGTAAATCAGTAGATATTACTGATTACAGAGGTATGATTGGCTCTCTACTCTATCTACTGCTAGTAGACCTGATATCATGTATGCTACCTGTCTTTGTCAAGATTTGAAGCAGATCCAAGAGAACCT
>NW_027420882.1:0-5073 GCF_009905375.1 Apium graveolens | reverse complement strand
TTCTTTCTTTGTGCGACCATATAGGTTATTATTACGTTGGCAATAATTTAAATATCTCATATTTAAATTATAAACAATGAGTTACATCTTGTAATATATCATTGCGACCCAAGTAATAATATTAAATCGGTAATCGATTAAACCTTTGTGAATAATGTACAATGTATATATCTCTTTAGCCTTATATATAGATCAACTCGAGGCATGTATCGTGTCATCCTCTGTTAACGTTTAATCCTTCTTTCCTTGATCAATGAGTAAACTATTAAACAAATCAGTATTTGAGCACTGTCATGCATTTTATAGTCTTACTCAATCAAGGCCAATAATATCACTCCTTTAATAACGAGGGCTAAATCACATCTAGATCATTCATATTTCTCATACGATTCATAATGTTCCAATGTCCTACTTTTATTATTACCCGGTCAAGGATAACTTTCAGTAGTATCAAGTATTTAATTCTCGTATATAAATATAGATTTTCAGGTCAAAGGCCAATACATCATTATCACTGTTAGATTACTTATGACACTTTAAATGTTATCTCACAACGGTTCAATCCAACACCATGTATTTAATACACGTACCCGTGTTTTTGACTTTAGCATCACTATACCTATGATCAATGAGATGTGATCATCAGTCAACAAACACACTAGTCTCAATGTATTTATTATCGTCCCTTAATTATAATCCTTGACTAGGGACCTTTAGGATATCAATACTTTCTCATAATCTCTTTTCTAATCACGTACTTAGAGACATAGATTTTCATATCATATTTTAAGGACATTTTTAATCTAATTTTATCGTAAAAATAAAGATATAATAAATTACTAAAGAATATCCATAGAATCATAATTAATCCAAATGTTTCATAATAACATAATAATGTTGTCTCTAGGGCACAAACACTAACAAGTATACATATTAAAGTAGTTAAGAAATGCAATCGTAATATTCAAAAAGTAGAATTTATACTATAATTAATATAAGTTTATTTTTTAAGAAAATGTTATTTTTTAATTCAATGTTTATGTTGATTTAATATCATTTATAATGTCTTAATTTATTAACTAAAGTTGATCTCGTGTACTTAACTTTTGATCCTCTCTATTATACAAGTTAATTTTATAAGATGTCAGATAATTGTCAATTCATAAATTAAAATTGACATAATCTATTTAGTTTTTAACACATTGAATTTTTTTAAACTTAATTGATCATTCTTATTTTCAGAACATAAAACTTTTTTTTATTTTCTTCTAGTATATCTATCAATAACTCTGAAATACACCATTAAAATTGAATATTTTTAATATTGGTAAGATAAATCACATGTGTGTGTATGTATGTAATTATTATTTATATTATTTTAGAGTAATTATGTTGATCTCGTTTATTTATATGCTAGATATCTTGGTCATGTATCTAATTGTTATTCAGTAAATTACTCAAATAACAGTTTATGATTATTCAAAAATTAATTATCTAATAAATAATTAATTATTTATAATCGTAGTCGTAGTAGCAGTGACAATCAAACATATCTATTTTTACTCAAAGAGCATTAGTCATGGATGTGACATAAAAATTCAATATATCGTAAAGACTAACTACTTATATTCAGAAGTTTTTTTGAAGAATCTGAAGATAAATTTGTACTAATTTCATCATTCAAATCATTTTGAAGTTCTTTCATTTATGATTTTAATATTTCGTTTTATAGTAACTCGATAACATTGTATATTATTTTCTAAAATAAAATATTTTTAATTTGAGAATTTTTTTAAATATTAGTTGATCTTGTTAATCCTTTCAAATATCAAATAATATTAATTTTTTTATTTAGATAGAATAACATGGATTAAATCAAATAGTACAATACATTGTAATTTTAACCTTTTTTAAATAATTCAAATAGTTGTATAATATTTTCCAACACTAAATATTTTTTTGTAAATTTATTATTACTAATTTTAAATATATTTTTTCGAAAATATTGAATTCTATAATTTTTCAGTTTCTTGTATATTATGAGAACCCTTTTTGAGTCCTTATTTTAGTTGAGTACGAGAGTCCATATATGTTCTGCAAGTAAAATAGTATAAAAAAAATATGTAAAACGTATTATAGTGTGAATCATTTCTACAAATATCACTATTTTAATAAAAAACTTACAAATCTCATAAATTTGGTAAGTTGAACATTGCATAACATATAATTTTATAGAACATGATCAGTTTGAAAAACAAACGTATTCACGTTGTAGAACACGTAAATATTCAACTTGGTGGCAGTCTGATATAACACCATAACATACGTTTATCATGTATTTTATTATTTAGTTTTTTAAATTATTAGAAACTAAACCTGAACCATTAAATTGGATTGTAATATACAGTTGTGATTTTGGACTCCAGAACTCCACAAAAATAGTACTTTATGTATATGATTACTTATAATAACCGTATCAAATTGAATAATAAAAGTTTAGGATTTGTCTCACAAATATTTGAATATAAATATATCTTTAATTAAATAAGCAATAATAAACTATTTTTTTATGAAGAAGCATCAATGTCGTACCATTTTTCAAATAACATGTTAATGAAAATTATTATTTTACTTTATAGTTGTAGTTCAATTTTTTCTAAAGAGAAGAAAAATAGAACTTTAAGAGCACCTCTTTATAAATTCACCATCATTGAATAATATTTTAAACCTAATTTTTTTCAAAGTGAAACATTAATAAATAAATCAATTTAGTAATTTTCGTAGTTTTTAACGGAGTTTGTGACATCTCATGTCAAATTTTGAATATATTTAATATTGGGTCAAGTTCCAGATGTATAATGTAAAACCATCTGTTAGTAATTTTGATACATAATATCATTGACTTGATCGTATAAATACCTCAATAATATTAATTTTTATTAATATAAATATTATAAAATTTATTATTATTGGTAGATATTCTCGTCGAGCTCGTAATTTAAATTTATTAAACCTAGATAGTGATGATGTATTTTCGGCTGGGTCATGTAGTCAATTTCAAGTGTTTTTTTTCAAATGGGTAAAATTCTAATTTTGAAGCTAGTAATTTTGATACATTATCAATTGACTTGATTCTATAAGATATCAAAGATATTATTTTTTACCAACATAAGATATCACAAAACTTGTTAATATTTTGATAATGTCATGGCTAATAATTTATGTTAGTTTTCAGATCTTACTTAACTAGACAAATCAGTCCTTAACTGGGAATCAGTACTTATACTGAAGTCAGGACTTAAGGATACCAGTACTTATATTATCAAGAGATAATCATCAGAAGTTGGATATCAGAACTTAAGTGCTGAAGGACGTTCAGATAAAGAAAGTAGCTGATTAAAGGAAAGAAGATCAAGATAAACATAAGAAGAGATATGCATGAGAAGGAGTTCCGTGAAGAATGGAATACTTGGAGGAAAAGATATCTGATTGATAATTTTAGGAAGCAGAATATATTCCATATCATTAGCGATTATCTTGTAACTGTGTAATATATAACACATACATAGGGTTTACACTATAAGTGTTATCATATTCGAGAAGATTATTCATTATAACCCTAGCAGCTCTCGTGATATTTGTTCATCACTGAGAGGTAACAGTTCCATACTGTAACAGAGTTTATTGTTTCAATAAGTTTGTTTTCTGTTACTTGAGATATTAAAGTTCGATTTGATTGTAATTTACACTATATTCACCCCTCTACAATATGTGTGACCTAACAAGTGGTATCAGAGTCTGTTAACACACATACAGTTAAAGATCCAAACACAATCATGTCTGACACAGAAACTCCAACTAAGCCTACCAAAACTGAAGAACCTCCAAATACACAAATCCAAAGTCGGTATGAAACCATCAGAGTTCCCATACTGAGACCATCTGAATAGCTTATGGAAGGTGAGGATGACCATGTTTCTGGAAGCTACAGATCCAGAATATCTTGATAGAATCAAGGAAGGGCCTCACAAACCAACCAAGCTCGCTGTTGTAGTTGCAGGTGAGCAGCAAAGACTGTACCAAAGGAAAATAGTGATTATACTGCTGAAGATATCGCATCAATTGCTAAGGATGCTAAGATACAACACTTACTGCATAGTGTCATTGATAATGTGTCAAACAGGGTAATTAACTGCAAGACTGCTAAGGAGATATGGGATGCTCTGGAAACAAGGTGTCAGGGAACCGACATAATTAAGAAGAACAGGAAGATAATACTCACTCAAGAGTATGAACACTTTGATTCAAAGGCTAATGAATCATTGACTGATTTATATGATAGATTTGTCAAACTCTTGAATGATCTGTCACTGGTTAATAAGGAGTATGATCTTGAAGATTCAAACCTTAAATTCCTGTTAGCTCTTCCTGAATGTTGGGATTTGAAGGCAACAACAATAAGAGACAACTCAGTCTTGATGAAACAACTCATGATGAAATTTATGGAATGCTCAAGACTCATGAACTTGAGATGGAACAAAGAATCAAGAGGAAAGGAGGAAAGTCAGGGACAGTTGCTCTTAAGGCTGAAGAAGAATCCCCCAAAGCAGCTTCCTCAAGGAAAGACAAGGGTAAAGCTCTTTTTACAAAGTCTGATACTGAGTCATCAAGTTCTGAAACTATGATGACTCAGATTCTGAAAGCTTGCCTGAGACTGATGCTCGATGAGATGATGAAGCTGTGTGCTCTATGGTGAAAGGAATCACAAAGATTGCATACAGAAAGTTCAGGAAGGGAAAGAAGTTTTCCAGGAAAGGCACAAGTTCTGATAAGAAGAATTTCAGAAGATCTGAAGGCAGAGGAGGAAATTCCGACAGAGGAGATTATACCAATGTTAAATGCTATAACTGTGGTGAGAAAGGCCACATATCTCCTGATTGCAAGAAAGTGAAGGGTGACAAAGGCAAGGCTCTTGTCACAAAGCAGAAAAGCTGGACAGACACCTCAGACTCTGAAAGTGAGGAGAACTATGCATTGATGGCAAATGCTGATAAAGAAAGTGCTGAGAGCAGT